>NC_018258.1:175033-176166 GCF_000227135.1 Leishmania donovani | reverse complement strand
TTGGTTGTCACTCTTCTTTGTTGCTCCCCTCATGACCGGGAGGGTGGTGGTGGACACCTCAGCGTAGTATCAGGGTGCAGTACTCCCACCCTTAGTGTCGGCAGACAAGTCTGGCCTGGCGCCTTACCGGGGAGACTAGTGGTTATGGTCAGGCGTGTACCAGCCCACTGCGCATCCTGTCGGCTACTCGGCAACTATAGCAGGCTATGGGTACGTTGAGCGCAGACGCATGCTCATGCGTGGGTTTCTTCCGCCTGTGTGACACCCACTCGTGTGAGAGGCGTGCGGATTCAGAAGAAGGTGGAGCGCCCCTGCGGCCACAGACGGAGGGCAGCGCCCTACCTGTCGCGTCACATGCGGGCAAGCCAACCCCAGACACGCCCCCTCCCCAGGCAACAACGCCGTCCTGAAGCTGGCCACAGGATGCGAATAAATGCGAGCACTGTGCGCGCTGTCATGCACAGCTGGCATGGTGTATCACGTCCGAAGAAGGCGCCCGGAGGCCGGGGGGCGGGGGAACGCGCGTGATGGGCGACAAAGGCGCAGAAGTATGCACACCGATCAGCCCCACAGCGCATGCGTGCGAAGTGTGCGGCGTCTCCTGCATCCGATCGGGGTGGGCTGATGCGGCGCAGGTGCCGGAAGCGTCCGCGGAGCACCCCGAGCTACACCATCGAGCTCTCCAGACTCCATTGTACAGAGTCTCGACACTATATTATGCAATGCCGCGGCCTGAGGCGACTGAGGGTGAAGCATGGCATACGCAGGCAGGATGCTCAGGGCCTCAGAGTGCCCTGGCTTGAGGCAGGCCAACTTCCGCCGTGAGCTCGTGCGGCGTGCACCTAGATCACCGCTTCCTCACTACCCGCACGACGGGCGCCGCTGCTTCCGTCCTGGAACAGGGGACTTGGTGCGGCCCGCTTGCATCACGACATTGCTGTCCACCCAGGCTCGTTAGACGCATGGCCCGGCTCGACGGCTGCACAGCTCGTCCGAGACGACGAGGCTTTGGCCGTGTGCCTACGAAGACAGATGAGCTGCGCTTGTATGTGTATACATTTGCGGACGGCTGATTGTGGAAAGGCAGGTCTCGAAACGAATACCCCCCTTCTCTCGCACCCCTGCTTACTCCC
>NC_018258.1:164443-174934 GCF_000227135.1 Leishmania donovani | reverse complement strand
CGTGCACCTAGATCACCGCTTCCTCACTACCCGCACGACGGGCGCCGCTGCTTCCGTCCTGGAACAGGGGACTTGGTGCGGCCCGCTTGCATCACGACATTGCTGTCCACCCAGGCTCGTTAGACGCATGGCCCGGCTCGACGGCTGCACAGCTCGTCCGAGACGACGAGGCTTTGGCCGTGTGCCTACGAAGACAGATGAGCTGCGCTTGTATGTGTATACATTTGCGGACGGCTGATTGTGGAAAGGCAGGTCTCGAAACGAATACCCCCCTTCTCTCGCACCCCTGCTTACTCCCCTCTCTGAGCATTTACATCGTATCTTTGCCTCTCAGCCGGCTCACTATTTCTTTCTTGGTGTCGGCGTGTGTGGTGTGGTGCGTGTGTGTGTGCCTCGCGTGCGAGGCATTCCCTCTGCCCCCCCCCTCCCCTCCCGTCTTCCAGTCGCTGTTTCTTTCGGCTCTTGTGTACCGCTGTTTGAGCACCTCCACACACAGGCAGGTGCGCGGCACCCTGAAGCGTTCGGTGACTGCACAATGGAGAAACACGATCAGCAGGGATCAGGGCAGGGGTACCACGTCATGCGGTGTCTCTACTCCCTCCTCGGCGGCGGATCGCTCACCGGCAGCTTTGGCACGAAGGCGTTGTTTTATTTTTTTTTTTTTTTGACCTCGGCGCGTGTGCATCTGTCTGTGAGCCCGCTCATGTGTCTGCCGGTGCGCGGCATCTGTGCCGTCTTCCCCTCCTCCACGCTGCCACCTCCCCCTCCCCCCCCATCCATCCATCCATCCACCCCATGTGCGTATCTTCTTTTTGCTGCCCCGTTCTCACTGTCTCGTGCGCTTTGTACGGGCCACTGCTGGTGAAGTAGCGGGGCGTTGGCGCGTACGGTGCCGGGCGGGAGGGGCCCACTGCCCTCCCTCTGCCTTCTCGCCCTTGGCCTGCCTTCTTTGCTTCGACGGCGTACTCCTTTGGCTTCTCTCGTGTATGCTTGTGGGCTCGTTGTTTTTTGTTCACCGGTGCATCGTCCTTCCTTTTTTTTCCCCCTTCGACGTTATTCTTTCCCCTCCCTCCGTCCTCTTTTGTTTTTTTTTTTTTGCTCGGTCGGCATCTCTGTCTCTCCCTTGGTGGGGTGCGAGCACGTTTCTCTGTCGCCTTGTTGCTACTACGCACATGCGCGCTTGTATGTGTGCGTGTGTGTAGTCACGGAGACGCATGCCGCCCACGCTGTGCAGCATATCCTTTGTTGGAGCGAAGAACAAGAGTCAGGGAGAATGGAAATCGGGCAATGCAAGCTGGCTCTGTCGTATTCAAGCCCAGCGAACGACGTACTGTTTCAGGCGCCAGGCTCCCTCCAGTTGATCGCTGTCGATATAACCACCCTCTCGCCACGCCGATCACCGAGGCCAAGTGCACAAGGGCAGTCGAAGAGAACTGAGTAGATGACGGGCAGAAACGCTGTGTGTATGCGCATCGGCACTATTTCCTCGCACCATGTCCGCAACTCTCCCGTACCCGTCTCTTGACGCTAGATGATTCTTTCTCTGTTTTTGCCTCACCCCCTTTGCGCCTCTTCCGGTGCATGTTACCGCTGACGCTTCCCTCTTGTCGCATGTGATGGGCATCAACACAACTACTCCTACCGCCTCGTGGCTTCGTCTCGTTTTCTAACCTCCCATCCTCGTTGGTGCGCACGCGGTCGGTTTCTCGAGACTGCGCGTGTGTCGCGTATGTGTCTCTCTCCCTTTTCGACGCTGCTACGGTTTGTCGCGTCTGGACCACGGCGCAACACCTTCCTCTGCTCTCCAGAACGGTGGGATGGGCGCCTGCTGCTGTAAAAATCCGACCTCCTCCGTGGCGATGGTAGCGGGGGAGGGGGTCGAGTCTATCCCTCAGGGAGGCGAGGGCAGCGGGGGTGCTCCCACATCGAGCACCTTCTCTGGCCCTTCTGCGCACCCCCTCACTCTACCCGGCCACCCGGAGGGCGAGACAGCCACGGTAGCTTCTATGCCGTTAGCCTTGGACAGCGCAGACAAAATCGGCGCTGAAGGGCACTTCGAGCGCGGCGATGGATCTGATGAGCTCTCGAGTGACACATGGCCATCGTTGCACGCCCGAGTCTGGCGCCGACGCGGCGGCGTATCAGGCGAGACTCCCTCGCGCGCTCTCACCGCTGCTATGTGGCAGTGGCGACAGCCGCCTTGGGAGAGCCCGGAGGAGTGGCAGGTGCTCCGCCGAGTGCTTTGCGGCCATCCGCTCTTTGCCGCCTGCCGCGACGATGCGTCGATGCTGCGGGATGTCATGGAGGTCTTTGAGAGGCAGGAGACGCAGCCGGGAGAGGTGATTGCGTCGCCAGGGGACAGCTGCGCTTTCCATGTCGTGGTGAAGGGCCAAGCTGTGGCTGACGTCGGCGATGGCGATGCAGTGATTGCACAGGCAAAGAACAAGCGACAGGAGTGGGCTGTCGGGGACTA
Organism: Leishmania donovani; assembly: GCF_000227135.1. Lineage (NCBI taxonomy): Eukaryota > Euglenozoa > Kinetoplastea > Trypanosomatida > Trypanosomatidae > Leishmania > Leishmania donovani. The sequence goes on along the minus strand of NC_018258.1, from coordinate 172,461 downwards.
CTTTGGGAGTGAGGGTCTGCTGTACGTCTTGAACCCAGACGATGAGGGCGCAGCGGTGTGCGCCGCGGGCCACCCCGATGCATCTTCGCCCACTGCCACGTGGCGGCTGAATCGCATGCTCTATCAGATGCTGATGCGCACCTTCTACGATGACGCACACCTCCAGCTCATGAAGTACCTTTTCCAGTCGCCGCTCTTTCAGCATCTCTGTCGTGCACAGATACGACACCTCTGCGAGAAGGCAGAGATGGTGACATGGGACACATCGGCGCGTTTGTTGCAGAGGGGTGAGGTGCCGACCAGCCTCTTTCTTTTAATTTCTGGCACCGTGGCCCTCATGCATGTCCAGCGGGGCGGCGGTGGCCACGCAGGCGTGCCACGCGTGCAGTCCATCGTTCTTGGCGCAGGCGACTGCGTGGGCGATGCCGAGCTTCTCCTCTTGCATCGCGCAGCAGACGAGGAAGACGTCACCACTGCCTCGAAGAGGCTGATAGCGATGCATTCGTTGTGCACGTACGCAGTGCAGAAGCCGGTACAGGCGATCCGCATCCCTATTGAAGATCTTCTTGCCGTGCTTTCAGGGCACGATCTGCAGCACATGCGGGAGCGCAGTCGCAGCGTGCGAGAGTTGGAATTGTGGCAGCGGCAGGCGCAGATGCCGGGTGGCCTGCGCTCTCTCGTGGATGAGTGTCTCGTGCTGAACATCTCCAACCCCAACAGCGACAGTGACAGCGACAGCGACGAGGATTCGCTGGTGTTGCAGGGAGGACCCGGCGTTGCTGCGTCTCCGCTGTCGAGGCGGCTCTCCGACGACGCGTCGCAGGATGTATTTGTGAAAGGTGCCGATGCAACGGCCTTCTTCCTCGAGCAGATGTTCTCCCGTCAGACGTATCGTCGCGCGGACGGGCGAGAGCGCGGCCTTTCCATGGCCACCTTCGCCCCGCGCCAGCGATACCTAGTCGGGACGGTTCTGTTCCACGTCGAGTACGCTGCAAGTGGCAACGGTATGATGCGTGCGAGTGGAGGACTGCCGCCAAGTGATGACGGGAAGGGTGCAGCGAGCACAGCAGGCTCTTCTGCAGCTGCAGGGTCTCGCAAGTCTCATGGGTGTCTCTACGCCGTCTTCTCCGGCGAAGTAACCGTCGTGAACAGCGACACGGGCGAGGCCATCTACAGCGTCTCCCGCGGCAACACGCTCGGTGAAGAGGCGCTTCTCGCTCCGCTTCGTTGCTGCTCTGCGACGAACCCTCTGCGCACGCACGCGGTTGTCTCCAGCTCCGATGGGTGCGAGGTGTTTGAGCTCAGCCGGCGCGCGTTCAAGGAGTTCTTGCAGCGACCGTACTGTGAGGCCCTCCGCGACTTCTGCAGTGTGTTCTGCGTCTTTCCATTCGCATGGTGCTTTCCTCAACACTACTGGCATTTTTTGTTCAACTGCACGACGGAGCGCGAGGCAGTCGGCGGCGACCTCATCGGCGTTCGCGGGGCAGACTGCAAGTGCGTGTCGCTCATCCTCGATGGCCGACTCGACGCTTATGCCAGAAGCAGTGCAGCGGACAGTGGAGGGAAAGAACAAGACCACGATGAGGAGACGTCGGTGGCGTCGTTTGCGGCAGGCGACATCGTCGGCGGGTGGGAGGTGATGGAGGGACGCCCCTGCAATGTGGCGTACGTGTGTGTGTGCCGCACTCGTATGCTGTGCGTTCCTGCCGAGTCCTTTGCCGGCCTCTTCCGTCCAGCGATGCCGTATCTGCGACTCATGTGGTCCGAACGGCGATATAAAAGGGTCATGGTGGTGTCAGCGACGGAAGGCTGACCTACCACGGCGCTTTTGAAGATGTGTATATCTGCGTGCGCATCACTGCTGTCGCTGCTCCCTTGGCATGGCCACGCCGTCCGCGCAAGAGCGCTGCGGCGACGCGTCGCACCATGCGCCTCCCTCTCGCTTTCGTGCGAGCGAGCCTCTGCTGCCCTTTGCCTTTATCTGTATGCGTTTTCGAATCTATGGAATGCTCGGTAGTCGCACATCAGCTGCTGCTCCCTCTCACCTGACTCTGCTGGACCAAATCCATGTGCGTGCCTGCGAATGTTTGCGCTCAGCAGCGAGGTCGCCATCTTGTGCCTTGTGACACCTTGTCCGCTGGCACACGTTTCGCGCGAGCAGGCACGCGTATACCCAATATGTAATTCTACCCAGCTGCTCAGTCTGTTCTTATGTAAAGCAGACAACCCCGCACTGGAGTGCGCTGCCTTTTCCATTTCCCCTGGCGTACGTTTGCTGTGCCTTTTGTGGCGCCGCCCTTCTCGTTTACGGCGACTACCGGACTCTACGCACTGCGACTCCCTCCCACCGCCCCCCCCCAAAAAAAAAAGAAACCCTGAGGGGGTACACACGCGCCAACTGGCCTTCGCCCACCTCTCTGCGTTTTTCTGTTTCCAGAGCGCTTATGGGCCACTGCTGCTGATGCTCTTCTCTGATCTTTCCACTCCTCTCTGCTTCTGGCTTGTGTTCTACACATGCTCGTACTCTCGTCCCCGCCTTCGCACCACTCCGGTACGCCTATGCCGTACGGGTGACTGTTATCGTGCGTAGGTGGCGCCTCTTGGGAGGGGGTGCGCCTCACACAGAAAGCCACGCGGCTCCGTTGTACAGACAGACACGAAAGCCATTTTCTGCCTTATTACCGCTCGATCTCCGCCCCTCTGCGGGGGTGCCACGGCGAAAATGCTCCGTTGTACAGCTCTTGTTCAACTTCGGGTCCTGTGTCTGACGATGCTGCCTGACGGCGGCGCGCTCACGCCGGCGCTCCGTAAGTTGGGCTACACCCCGTACACCCTGCGCTCCACGTACCAGCAGGGCCACGCCAGCACCCACCCTATCGAGTGGTCCCAGCTGCTGGATGGCAAAACAAATGCGTTGCCTGCCAAGGTGCTGGCGGACTACGACGCCGTCGTCGGCCCACCGGGTGCCATGGTGTACGACGTGCTGCTACGCCAGGCACCGAGCTACACCAAGGTAATCCTGGTCGAGGAGACGGAGAAAGATAAGTGGGCAGAGAAGTACGACACATATCTGGAGCGCTTGCAGATCTCGACGAAGCGCGCCTCGAAGAATCGAATAACGCAGGCCTTTCAGAACATGATCGCCAAGATGGTCGTTGGTGGCGATGCATCAGGAGCGCCGGCGGCGGCCTCGGCTGGTCCTAGGTCGTCTCTGAGCACGAGACACTCTCGGAGCCTCATGATATCCTCCTCCGGTGACCTGCGCCGCTCCTTCGCTGCGGAGGCGGCGGAGTTGAAGCGAGGTTTTTGTGGCAGCAAGGCGCCCTCCCCCACATCTGCGAGTGACCCTAGCGAGGATTCTCGCGGCACGGCAAAGGCAAGACACGCAAAGAAGGAGAGCAACGCGAGTGATGGCGAACTGCAGCATCCGCGCGCTGTCGCGCTGCAGTTGTATGAGGAGAGTGTGCGAGTGTCGATTCCGCCCTCTGCGTTGCTTGTGTACCGCTACGGCGACGGCTGGGAGCCGCTCTGCTCCTTCCTCGACAAGCCCGTTCCCTCCATCCCCTTCCCTGAGTACGAGGATGGACTTCGTGTCCTCGGGAACCTGCAGGAGCGAATCGATCGGGCACACACATTGCAGTATGTGGCGGGCGGCATCTGTGTTCTGTGCGTCCTGATGACGGTGCTGCCGCGTTGCGAGGGTATTGTGGAGTTTGTGAAAAGCCTGTACACGGACTACCAAGTGGCATTCGGCGCTGACAGTGCCGCATGCGCTAGGACGACGGCCGGAGGCGATTGCTCGAAAACGGAGGTAGAGACGTTTGAGACCGCGTGGCAGAAACGTGGCGGCTCTGTGACGCGCACCGCGAAGGAGTGAGGGAGTCCGGTGAAATCGCTTCTGTATACTTGTGCGTGTCTACAATGGAAAAGCGAACTGGAGGCGGTGGTGGTGTGATTGGGGCAACTGTTCACACAATGCGTAATCCAGCAAGAAAAGGCGCGTTTTGATCGGCATTTCTGCGTGCGAAGGCGAAGAGTGACGTGCCATCGAGAATGAAGGCAGACATGAAGTGGTGACTACACGTGTGGGCAGAGGAGTGCGTCGGTATTGGTGACGTCTGTCCTCGTCACGTGGCGTCGCACACGCATACCTGTATGTGCACTATTTTCAATGATTTTGGTGGACTTCCCTCTCTTTGTTTGCACTTTCCTCGATCGCTTGCCTTGCGCTCCTGCCCTCTCACTCCTCTGGTGCCCCGCCAGCATGCGCATGACCCTCTTCACACACCAGTCAAACCAGGAGCGCGCTCTGTGCGCATTCGTTTTGCTCTTGTGCTGCCGGCATCGTGGATTATGCGACTTCCCACACCCCGGGCAACACACCCAACCATCAGTGTCTCCGTGCGTCTCTTCTTGTTTGTATTTGTGTGACAGAGGGGTATCCAGCAGCTAAGCTACCGTGCACCACTTCTTGTCGCTCCCCTCAGCAGTCACCGGTGATGCTGTGCTGATCGCTGTGGGCACTCCAGCAGGCGACTGCCGGCCAGCGCTCACGTGCCCGAGTCAAAGAGCTGCGAGTACTCTTCCCTGATCCAGCTTTCTTCTCCATTCACACAGGTGCCCTTATGAAGCGGCTGCTTCTGTTCGATCCATCGCCGCAGGCGGCGACCTCACGCGTGCCGCAGGACGCGGGCAACAGCGGGTTCGCAGGCATCGCCTCCTGGGTCCGCAGCACAGCGCCTTCCGGCCAGGAGTCCGTTGAGCACCGCGTTGGTGTCATCGTGCGCCACAGCTGCGCTCTGCTGGCACACATAGCTGAGAAGCGCATCACGTACTTACTCTATCCTCGGCCTCTCAAGATGCGCATGACCAATGCGTAGAGTGCAGCCTATCTGTATTACCGAGGGGTCGATGTGGTGGCGCCGCTGGAGCAGTACATGGCGGTGTCCGCCGTCGCGGCGAAGCTGTGTGAGATTGAAGACGCTTGAGAGATGCTTAACGTGAAAGCTCTTCACTCATCCCTCGCCTACGTGTTCGCACATCGCTACGCCGAGGAAACGCTCGTCGCGAGCGGCTGGCGACGTCGCCGACGAACTTCTTCCGTGAACTGCCGCTCACGACGCGCTACGCAGGTTTGCAGCGCTGCCCGACGGGGGACGCCCAGGTAGGCGTGCGCTACAGCTTCCGCACGACTGAGGCGGATCTGCCAGGGCTCCCAAACCTTGCCGTACACCCCGTCGCCATGGTCACCTTTGCAGTCGTCTTCGTCTTTCACGCCGAGCGGGAACTCGTGCAGAAGCGAGGGCGGCGGCTGGTGGCAGTCAAACTGGCTCCGCTCACCGCGGGGCCCCTATGACGGAGTCGCGACGCGCGCCCCAATGCCGAATGAGGCCTGCTTGTAGCATCCACGTCAGGAAGCGGTGGCGCTAGAGCCCATGAACGACTGGAGGGATTTTGCGTCTCTCACCAGCGGCTAACGTTCGTGATGCGCTCCACAAAGAAACGCAGACGAAAGGAGAGGCTTCTACAGCGTCCAAGGCGGTGTTGCAGCGACACAGCGCGTCGTCTCGTGTGGATGACGGCAGTGGGATGTGCGCGTGTGTGTGTGTAGACCTCTGCGCTCGACGCAACCCATTCCACAAATGGCCTTGACACATTCGTAGAAATTTAACAGTAGCTGCCGAGGCAGTCTTTGCTCTCCGCGGGGTCACGGGGCGGCGCCCATCGAAGCATTCATACGGTACAGCCTCCCCCCCTCCCCCCGCAGTGCTACCTCTCTGTTTCTCCCTTCCACCACGTCTATCTTCTCCGCCACCCACATTCCTTCACCTCTGTGAGCTGTTTCGGTACTCTTCTCGCTCGGTAATCAGAGGGTATCGCAGATCCACGGGTAGCGGGCCGCTGCTGGCTCGGCATGGCGGCGCCCTCCAGAGACTGTGCTTCGCGTCCCTCATTGGATGCAGGCATATTTTTCCCCGAAGGCAGTCGACCCCCGCAGCCGCTTCACGGCCACGGCTTTCTGCTGCACGGCGCCCGGGCAGTGGGCAAGACGTCTCTTGCCTTCCAGGCAGCCATCAACACCGTCCAGCGTGCCGGCGGTAGCGTAGTAGTGCTGTGCCAGGAATCTACGCTGTACGCCAAGGTGCCGCAGCCCTTCACTCCACTGAGCTCCTTGTCCGAGTCGGCCCTCGGCCACATCGAGTTCATCTATGTGGAGGGCTGGACGGCGGCGCTGCGGGAGATGATGGGATTTCGCACGACTCGAGCAGTGCCGGCGCTATTGATCGTTGATGACGACGGCTTCGAGGTGACGGTGCCGGCAGATGGCCGCGGCAAGCGGTCTGGGCAGTACCTAGACTTCCTCGTCGATACCGCTGCCGCCTCGTGTCTCTCCTATTTGGAAAACCTCCATGACTGGATGACCCGCCACGATCGCCCTTTCTTCTATATCCTCGTCACAAACCACCTTCCGGAATCCGCGACGCAGCTGTCGCTTCCCTACGCGGCCTTTCCGCTCGTGAACGTGTGGGTTGGCGCGTCGGGGACGGTGCAGATCACCACAACCCAAGCCGGTGGCACAGCAGAGGTGGTGTCCCCGCCTGCGTATCTTACGTGGCAGAATGGGCTGCGCATGAGGGACTGACGTATTACAGGTGTTGTGTGCTGTGGGCTGTTGTGTGGCATTGACGAAGGTGTGCTGGGCCTCTCACGCTTGCGCTACCGCTGCTTCTGCTGTTCCTCTTCCTCCTCTTCTTGCCCTCACTGGAAGATTTATCATACAAGCAACAAAAAAAAACATGGAGCCTTCGCGACGTCCGAAATGAGGCGGGGCCACAGAGAACTTTTAGTCCGCTGCTGTCGCGCAATCCTCTGCGCCAATATGATGGACGAGAAGGTCCAGCGTGGATGAGCTCTGCGAAGGATCAGGGACACGGGCGGCATGTGCACCGCTGCTTCTCCCCCTCTCGTGTTCGGCAAGGTCTCGTTACCGAGCAAGCACAGCCGTCTTGCATGTTTCCCCCTCACCTCTGCCTTCGCCTTCGCCTTGCCTCTCTTCTCTCCGCTCTCCTCTGTTCAGTTGCGGCTTCGCTAACTGACCCCTCCTCACCTGCGGCACATCTCTCGACTCCCTCCTCTTCTCCCTTCTCCTACCAAATGACCGTTCTCTAACGCATAAATCAGGCGCCCCTCTTCCTCCTATCGTCACACGCCTGTTGGCCCTCTCCCCTCTGTTCGTTGAAGGACACCGTCACCACCAACAGTGGCACCGCGAATGGCACACGGGCCGGGCTGTTTGCCGTTGTGAGGGAAAGCACCGTGCACTTGAGTCTGCGGGTGAGCTCCTTTAGCTGCTGTTGTTTGACGCTTCCAGATGTGTCGCTGCAAGGAGCCTGTCCGCGCATCCCTTCCCCCGAGGTGAGGGCGGGGAAGTGCAGCAAAGACCGAAAGAGAGAGGCCTCGCCGCGTTGTATTTGCGGCGTTGTGCCGTGAGAAGTTTTGTGACCGCTACCGTACGCGTTTTGAGCATCTCACGCCTTTTTCTCTCGAGGAGAAGGGGCGTTGGGCTCTTCCCCGCTTCCCTTTCGTCATTTGTGGCGCTCGGCCTTTTCCTTGACGGATGGACGTAAGGGAAAGACGGGACGTGCAACGCTGCCTGGACCTCTTCCCCTTTTTGTTGTTATTCTCACTTTTGCGTGACCCCAGAAAAGGGGGGACACCCTCCGTGTGTGCGGCATTTCAGGGTCCAGCACCTCCACTCGGCGTGGGAAGGAGCCAGGCAGTCCCCCTCCCCCTATCCCCTGATGAATGCTGAACCAACTCTGATAGTGGTAGAGTCAGGTGCCTACGATGTGAGGAGGTGAGACCGATGCATCGCTACTGACGATGTCGGTTGCCAGGTCACGGATGGTGTGGCGTCGGAGCGGCCTGCAGCTGTGAGCACGCTTGTGCCACCCATATGGCGGGTGAAGCGTCCGTGCGACCCGAGCATATGCTACCCACCCACCGGGAGCCCTCGC
>NC_018258.1:163504-164344 GCF_000227135.1 Leishmania donovani | reverse complement strand
TCACTTTTGCGTGACCCCAGAAAAGGGGGGACACCCTCCGTGTGTGCGGCATTTCAGGGTCCAGCACCTCCACTCGGCGTGGGAAGGAGCCAGGCAGTCCGCCTCCCCCTATCCCCTGATGAATGCTGAACCAACTCTGATAGTGGTAGAGTCAGGTGCCTACGATGTGAGGAGGTGAGACCGATGCATCGCTACTGACGATGTCGGTTGCCAGGTCACGGATGGTGTGGCGTCGGAGCGGCCTGCAGCTGTGAGCACGCTTGTGCCACCCATATGGCGGGTGAAGCGTCCGTGCGACCCGAGCATATGCTACCCACCCACCGGGAGCCCTCGCTGTCTACTGGTGTGGGGTCCCTGAGCCAGCCTGAGGAGGATTGCACCGCGTGGTGACCGGCAATGATGGGGGAGGCTGCGCGGCGACCTGCGAGGCGGGTGGGCGGGTGGAGTTTGGGCCAGAGGCCGTGCTCGGAGGCCTGGGTCGGCGGATGGCTGTACCGCGTGTCTGCCGCTGCTTCGCAAGACGCGACGCGAGCCTGTGACAGGACCGTGGGGTAGAGCTGAAGTGAGCGGGTGCAGTACGGCAGAGAATGGGCACACGCCGGAGAAGGACAATCTTCTGTGCTGCGTCATTACTCGTTGTCGTGGTATCTCTGTGGCCTCGACAGTATCGCTTTTTGTGTCTGCTGTTTCGTTTTCACGGATCTGTTCGCATACGTCACGGCATCACTGCGATCCTTATCCTGCTTCTCTTCCGCCTCTCTCCCGCACCCACACAGCTGCAGTGGTTTCAACGACTAATGGCGCTCTGCGGCGGCAGCCGCATCACGAGCAAGGCAGGGA
>NC_018258.1:158821-163405 GCF_000227135.1 Leishmania donovani | reverse complement strand
GAGGATTGCACCGCGTGGTGACCGGCAATGATGGGGGAGGCTGCGCGGCGACCTGCGAGGCGGGTGGGCGGGTGGAGTTTGGGCCAGAGGCCGTGCTCGGAGGCCTGGGTCGGCGGATGGCTGTACCGCGTGTCTGCCGCTGCTTCGCAAGACGCGACGCGAGCCTGTGACAGGACCGTGGGGTAGAGCTGAAGTGAGCGGGTGCAGTACGGCAGAGAATGGGCACACGCCGGAGAAGGACAATCTTCTGTGCTGCGTCATTACTCGTTGTCGTGGTATCTCTGTGGCCTCGACAGTATCGCTTTTTGTGTCTGCTGTTTCGTTTTCACGGATCTGTTCGCATACGTCACGGCATCACTGCGATCCTTATCCTGCTTCTCTTCCGCCTCTCTCCCGCACCCACACAGCTGCAGTGGTTTCAACGACTAATGGCGCTCTGCGGCGGCAGCCGCATCACGAGCAAGGCAGGGAAACACTATCAACAGAAGAAGGTGCACGACTTCAAGTATGGCGGCCCTGCGGTCAAGGGGGACTGCTACCCCCTCTTTGAAGACGGCCGATGCTACCGGGTAGAGGTAGACAGGCACAAGTGGTTTCTCTACAACGACTCGCTGGACATGGAGATGCACGTCACCTTCACCTTTCAAAAAACGACGGCCGTGTACAAAACACAGCATGGCCGGACGACGGTGAGGAAGACGCCCAACGGTGGGACGCAGTGCTCCGTCGTCGTCTACCCCCTGGAGACGCTGCCCTACGTGAAGTTCGCCAAGAAGACGCAGATCTTGTATAGCGCCGCGTGCATGTCGCGCGACTTGGCCCCGGGTTACATTGAGAAGATTAACCGCGAGGCGAAGGCGAAGTGCATGAACGAGACGCAAAAAGTAGCCGGCGTGGCTGGGGTGAGCCGCAGCGAGGAGGAAATCCTGTACAAGTGCCGCAAGAGCAAGATCCCTTACATCGATATGCGCTTCCACCCATCTGAGGCTGCTCTGAGGCGACCTCACGACAAGCAGAGCGTGTCAAACATGCACGCCATCACGTGGAAACGGCCGCAGGACTACATACCGGCGATAGCGCACAAGGCGATCAAGCTGTTCCGCCACGGCGTGAGCGCTGCCGGCATTGGGCAGGGTCACCTCGGCGACTGCTGGCTCATGTGCTCGATCGCGGTCGTGGCGGAGAGCAAGACGATGGTGAAGGACATTTTCCGCCACCCTGTCTCCCAGTCTCAGCGAAAGAAAGAGGAGCGGGCGGGCGGCTACCGCGTGTACATCAATAAGAACGGCTGGTTCCACAACGTCATTGTGGACAGCTACCTGCCGACGTACAATGGAGCCGTTTACTTTGCCCGCTCCGCCGGGGACCCGTACGAGTTGTGGGTGTCGCTGCTGGAGAAGGCGTACGCCAAGCTGCACGGCTCGTATGCGTCCATTGTCGGCGGCAATCCTCTGCACGCCCTGCAGGATTTGACGGGGTTTCCGGTGTACTCCTTCACAAACGCGTGGAAGGCGGCGGCGAACGGGGAGGAGGCCGCATCGCAGTTCTTCAAGGACCTGCTGCGCTACCGCAAGAATGGCTACCTCATCTCCATCAGCACTCCAGGCACGCAGACGAGCTTGCACAACGCTGGTAGCGGGAACGCGAACGAGGCTTCACTTGAGGCGCGCTACAAGGCGGCGGGACTGAGCACCGGCCACTCCTACTCGGTGCTGAAGGTGCGCCAGTTTGTCATCCCGCGAGTGAAGCTGCTGAAGATCCGCAACCCGTGGGGAAGCGGTGACGAGTGGACCGGCGCATGGGGCAAGAACAGCACCAAGTGGCAGAAGCACTCCTTGGTGCGTCGGTCGTGCAAGCCGAGCAAGGTGAGCGACGGCACCTTCTGGATAGAGTGGAGGGACGCGGTGCAGTTCTTTGAGGGCGGCGGGGTCTGCATGGTGAAGAAGGCCTGGTACCAGTATCGCTTCCCTGGCCAGTTTATTGGTATCATTCCGTCCGTGGTGCTCAAGATCGAGCTCAAAAAGCAGCAGAAGATGCTCTTCACCCTGTCTCAGAAGGACCGCCGCTTGCGGAGCCCCGACGACCCGGATCAGCTGTACAAGGGGCTGCTTATCTCCGTCACGGGGCACAACATGGAGAAGGGCATGCAGCAGATTGTGGCCCTCAGCACCGATAACCCCGAGGTGCATCCACCAGAAAAGTACGAGTACATGCTTGCCCGTGACGTTGGCCTCGAGCTCGAGCTCGACCCCGCACAAGGGCCGTTCTACGTCATTCCGCGCATCATGGCGACGAACCAAAACGGCCCGATGGACTTCACCCTGGGCATGCTAACGCCCAGCAAGTCAACCGCGAGGGGCCTGCGGGTGTCCTTTGTGCACCTGCCCGACACGTGCCCGACGTTCCGCAACTTGGCATCTTTCCACGTGAACGGGGAGGTAGCGACACATGTGCAGTTTCAGTACAAGAAGCGCGGCGGTGCACCCCGCGTAAAGGCCGGCATCACCGTCTTCGAGGCCACCAACGTGAAGCAGACGTACCCCTTTCAATAATAAAAGGGTCTGCAAGTGCGGCGCGCGCTCACGGCAAGCGGTCCGCGTTTGTGTGCTGGACGCTTTCGTGGTTTGTACCCGTGCGCGTTGAGGCATTGCGTGAGGCACTTGAGCTTCAGCCTCGCTGGATGACTACCCACAAAATCAGGTACCGGCACCTTTCCACATTCGAAAGGCATAGCAGTGTGACATGCACGTAAACAGCGTCGCCACCCTTGCCCGTCATACATGCGGTATCTTTCCACACGCCAGGCGTTAGCTGTCGTACAGCTTCGTCGTCAGAATCATTCGTCTCTCTTTCATGTTGTGATCCCTTTTCTCTCGCTCGTTGTGTGAACGCCGTGCCTGTGCGCCCGTCTCACCGGCATTTCCACTTTTCGCTTCGCTCCTTTCTTACCGTCAACGATGTCAGCGCCGTTGATGCGCGGACCGGAACCCTACCATCTTCACCTTCGCCCCTGGATAGCCGCACTTCCTGCGGTGCCCTATCTTCCACACTCCCCTCAACTCTCTTCGCGTCTATCATGCGGACATTCACGAATATCCCTTATGGTGCAGGCGTGCGCCTTGGCCAGTGGATGCTGATGGGGAATCGACGCGCTCCCCTTCTCCTGGCTGCCTTCTCCTCTCCGCTCTAGGCCTGCCAGCAAGTGCGCCCGTCCCTGCGAACGGGCTTGGATGCACGGCAGCTCCTCATACCAGGTTCCACGGATCCCACTCCGTTGCGATCCCTCTCTCACGCCGTTACGAGGTGTGCCGGAGAGGTGTGTTGCGTAGACGACTGTGGTGGTGACGGTGCAGAAGGGGGGGGGGGCCTCTTCCGCTGGGCTCCGATGGGCTGATTGCGGGTGTTTGAATGATCATGGTGCTGCGGGAGGACGTGCGGGTGTCGGAGGAGTTCGTCCGTCGCCTCGAGGACCCCGCCCAGGGCAGCTGCCTCGAAGCGGCTGCCAGCAGATGGGTGGAAGGTGCCCGCGCCCGCTGCCGGGAGAAGGAGCGGGTGCGGACGTGGGACGCGCTGCGGCAGACGTGAGAGGGCATGGATATCGCCGCCTCCGGGGTGCATCCTCGCGTGCGCCGGCACCGACGGACGAGGACCCACGGGCGCTCTTCTCAGTTGCTTCCTCCGCGTTAGAACAGCGGAGTTCCAGGCATCGCACTTGCCACTGCGGCGCCGTCGGCTGAGGATAGCCCCCGGCCTGAGTGCGTGGACGCCTTGCTCGCCGGTGCCATGGGGATGCCAGCGCCGCCCAGCGACCGCCGGCCCGGAGAACACCCTCTCGACGGTGCGGGGAGGGACTACCGCTCTCGGCGCCGCTGCATGCGAGCGGCGTAGCGGCCGTGGATGCTGCGGTCGTGCGCGCGGCACTGCGGGCGGAGCGGAGGCGGCGGGCGAAGAGCTGTGGCAAGGTCTACGCGCGGGGCCGCGGCCGTAATGAAATGCTGCGATTGCGGCCGTAGCGCTGCCGGCTCCGTCGTCTGCGTTTTGTGAGAGAGACATGGGCTGATGGGGAGGCGACCTATCCTGTGGCCGCGAGCGGTGTGCCGGCGGCCCGCCGCGGAGGGATGCAGGGATTACGCCGCGCTGGACGGCTGGCCGTGGCTGGGCGCGGTGTGCAACGCTGGTGGAGTGGTGGATCGGAGGGCGTCCCCTTCGCCGGGTACCCATGCCTGAGGGGTCTGAGCCCCCGTATTTGTTGTGCGCGGCTGGTCGGATGCCCTCTGAGCTGAGCGCCATACCGGTGAGCTGACGCTCAGGCGCTGAGGGAATGCCAACGGTGACAGCGAGACGGGCTGGCTGCCCTTGCTGGGCCGCGCAAGGTGCTAGGAATGAGCAAGCTAGTGCGCCGATTGCCGGCATGCGGGGTGCAGGCTCATTTTGCGGTGTGGGGCAAGCAGCAGGGTCGACGATTTCGGCGGCATGCCGGTTGAGGGTTGCTCTCAACAGCGACGAAGCGGAAGTGCCCCCCACTCCTTCCCCTCCCGGTGCTGCAGGAGTCGCTTGCGACGGGGATGCGAGCGGCGTCTGCCT
>NC_018258.1:156166-158722 GCF_000227135.1 Leishmania donovani | reverse complement strand
TGCCCTCTGTCCTCTCTGCTTGCCCCCCCCTCTCGTGCGCGCCTGTCTCTCCCTCGCTGCCGTTGCGGCGCGCGGCACATCTGCCGGCCTCCTCTCCTGATCCTTTTTGCCTGTGTGCATGCCAGCCACTACTGGCCCATGCGCTCCCGCTGTGCACGCCTGGCAGTCTCACCTGCCTGTCTCCTCCCCCTGCCTCCCCCCACTCTCTGTCTCTCCGTCCCTTCCCTCTCTCTCCTCGCCGCTTTCCACTCGTGCCCGCGCTGGCCATCCGTCTTTGCCCTCTCGCCACACGCGCGCACAACCAAACGAACGCCGACAACGCGCGCGTGCACATGCAACGGCGACACGTGCACGTCTGCATATCTGCATATGCTGTCAAGGCTCTTCCTCGCTGTCTTCGGCTTGCACCCCCCGCGCCCTCCTCGCCGGCTCTGTTGCGCCATCTCGACCCCCTGCGCTTCGCTCTTTCTCCTGTGTGCGTTTTTTGAGGGTTCGTTTCGGTAAGATATGCGTAGTATTGAAAATGGTGTTTATGCTGGGGGTGCTGGTCTACGTGGCCCTGCAGTTCATCGCGCTCTTGTGCGTGCTGATCGGCAGTTTTCTTGACATGTTCCGTTTTATTCCGTTCTATCGCCAAAACCACCTGCCTTGCCTCACCTTATGGGGCTATAAAGTGGATTGCTACTCCACAAAGTACGTCCTGTCGTCGAACCAGCGTTGGGCATCATGCCCTGCGCGCCGCGACCGGTTTCGCGGTTCTCAGGCGTTGGTCATCATCTCGATCTGTGTGTACGGCGCGGCGGTCGTCTTCGGCTTTCTGATGCTCTTTCGCTTTGCTTTTTGCCGCTGGCTCTGCCTGGCGCTAAACATACTTGGCGTCTGCACCTTGGGCATCACCGGGGCATTGGTTATGGTGGCGTATTACATTGACGAGGGCATCGACTGTCCGGAGCTGAGGGTGGACTTTAAGTATGGCGTGGGATTCGCTCTCCTCATGGTGGCGTGGGTCTTGGATATCTTCAACACTCCCATATTGTGGCTTCCGTGGCCAACTGTGAACTCTGCTGAGAATGTGAACCACAGTAATGGCACCTTAAACTGCAGAAAAGGGGGAGCAAAAAGCGACGAGCGAACTTGACGGCAGCGCGGCAGCTCCAGCGGGACGTCCTTGTGAAGGGGCCGGCGGAGCTGATGCCGTCGGGAAACACGGAGGGAGCTGAGGCTGCGGACGCTCGCTTCCGCCTTTCGCCGGCATCTCTCTCTCTCTCTCTCTCGGCGACTCCTCGTGCGTGCGTGCGCGTTCCTTCCCGAGTCTGGCTTTGGTTTCGCTCTCGAGCGGCTGTGCTGAGGCCGCGTGCGGCGGACATCCTGAGGCGTGTGTGGAGCGGGGCGCTGACGCTGGCGTGCGGTCGCCGCATGTGCCACATCGTGGCGGTGCTGCCGCCGGAGTCGCTGGCCGTGGCGAGCACGCTACTGCCACTGCTGGACCTGTCCACGGACCCCTCCCACTGGAGCCGTTCTCGGCACGGAGGTGATTGTGGACGCCGTGCGCAGGAACGGAGGCGGCTTGGATGAGCTGCTTGCCGCGTCTGATGAGCGCCGTGTGCGGGCGGGAGGGCGCACGAATGAGAGGCTGCTGAGGGCCGTGCGGCGCTGCGGGGCATGGCGTTGTGCGATCCCGTAGGGTGTGCGTGGCTGCTCGGCCACAAGCTTCTGTGCTGCGCCTCCCGGTGCTGGTGGCTGTAGACGCGAGGTGAGATGAGGATGTGACGGGGGAGGGCTGGTGGTGGATGTGTGCGAGCGCGTGGGTGTCGGGGCGGAGGGGCGTGTGCGCTGACGTAGGGTCCCCCTCACGTGCTGCGACGGGCACTGCCGCCCTCGTCGCCCCCTCGCGCGCACACGGGGTCGCTGCGCCTCACACCCCCTGCTCACTGGCGGCCTCCGCCTTTGTTGTGGTGCAGGGCTGCTGCGGTGCGGTGTCTGCGCGTGCTCGGTCCGTCTGCGCCCGCCGTGTCTCTCCCTGCTGTGTGCCGCGAGCGGGATGAGCGGTGGCGGTGCGGCGCCGGTGGTGTCGGCGGATTGTCGCGGCGGTGCCGTGCGTGAGGGCCGCGACGATGGCTGTGTTTTTGTGTGCCGGTGTCTCCCCCGGCGGTGCTGTGGTCGATGTGTCTTCTGCTGTGTGGGCCTATGGAGGGGGCTGGTGTTGGGCTGCGACGGTGCGTGGTGGGCGGTGCTGCATCCCGCCCGCACACACACCGAGGCCGCCCCGCCTCCCCTGCGCACGCAGGTGCTGCTAGGGCAACGCCGAAACGAGAATGACGCAGCGGGAGGCCCCCGTGCGGTAGGTTGTGCGACTGCGTGTCTTTGCACCGTCTTCCCTCGTCCTCGCGGTGCGGCGCGCGACTTGTTTGCAGCCGCGGCTAAACGAAGGGGGCGGGGCCAGTCGCGAGGAGGAGGACGCTGCGGGTGCGGGGGCTGTGTGCGGCGCGAGGGGTGGAGGGGAGCTGCCCGGAGGGTAGCGAGCAGTGCCCTCTGTCCTCTCTGCTTGCCCCCCCC
>NC_018258.1:154920-156067 GCF_000227135.1 Leishmania donovani | reverse complement strand
GGAGTCCGCGGCGGTGCCGTGCGTGAGGGCCGCGACGATGGCTGTGTTTTTGTGTGCCGGTGTCTCCTCCGGCGGTGCTGTGGTCGATGTGTCTTCTGCTGTGTGGGCCTATGGAGGGGCTGGTGTTGGGCTGCGACGGTGCGTGGTGGGCGGTGCTGCATCCCGCCCACACACACACTGAGGCCGCCCCGCCTCCCCTGCGCACGCAGGTGCTGCTAGGGCAACGCCGAAACGAGAATGACGCAGCGGGAGGCCCCGTGCGGTAGGTTGTGCGACTGCGTGTCTTTGCACCCTCTCCCCTCGTCCTCGCGGTGCGGCGCGCGACTTGTTTGCAGCCGCGGCTAAACGAAGGAGGCGGGGCCAGTCGCGAGGAGGAGGACGCTGCGGGTGCGGGGACTGTGTGCGGCGCGAGGGGTGGAGGGGGGCTGCCCGGAGGGTAGCGAGCAGTGCCCTCTGTCCTCTCTGCTTGGCCCCCCTCTCGTGCGCGCCTGTCTCTCTCTCGCTGCCGTTGCGGCGCGCGGCACATCTGCCGGCCTCCTCTCCTGATCCTTTTCGCCTGTGTGCATGCCAGCCACTACTGGCCCATGCGCTCCCGCTGTGCACGCCTCGCAGTCTCACCTGCCTGTCTCCTCCCCCTGCCTCCCCCCACTCTCTGTCTCTCCGCCCCTTCCCTCTCTCTCCTCGCCGCATTCCACTCGTGCCCGCGCTGCACATCCGTCTTTGCCCTCTCGCCACACGCGCGCACAACCAAACGAACGCCGACAACGCGCGCGTGCACGTCTGCATATCTGCATATGCTGTCAAGGCTCTTCCTCGCTGTCTTCGGCTTGCACCCCCCGCGCCCTCCTCGCCGGCTCTGTTGCGCCATCTCGACCCCCTGCGCTTCGCTCTTTCTCCTGCGTGCCTCCGCCTCGCCTCTCTCAGCTCTTCGTTGTGAGGCTTCGAAAATGGCGTTGAATCTCGGCGTCATTATCTACGTGGTCCTCCAGTTCATCGCGTTCTTGTGCGTGCTGATCGGTACGGGGGTGGACATGTTTTACATCAAACCGGGGGCCGGTGGTGGCGCAAAGATATGCGTAACCTTATGGGGTGCAAAGTTGGATTGCAGCGGGCCCAATTTTTTTTTTTTTTTTTTTTTTTTTTTTTT
>NC_018258.1:153322-154821 GCF_000227135.1 Leishmania donovani | reverse complement strand
TGCGGCGCGCGGCACATCTGCCGGCCTCCTCTCCTGATCCTTTTCGCCTGTGTGCATGCCAGCCACTACTGGCCCATGCGCTCCCGCTGTGCACGCCTCGCAGTCTCACCTGCCTGTCTCCTCCCCCTGCCTCCCCCCACTCTCTGTCTCTCCGTCCCTTCCCTCTCTCTCCTCGCCGCTTTCCACTCGTGCCCGCGCTGGCCATCCGTCTTTGCCCTCTCGCCACACGCGCGCACAACCAAACGAACGCCGACAACGCGCGCGTGCACGTCTGCATATCTGCATATGCTGTCAAGGCTCTTCCTCGCTGTCTTCGGCTTGCACCCCCCGCGCCCTCCTCGCCGGCTCTGTTGCGCCATCTCGACCCCCTGCGCTTCGCTCTTTCTCCTGCGTGCCTCCGCCTCGCCTCTCTCAGCTCTTCGTTGTGAGGCTTCGAAAATGGCGTTGAATCTCGGCGTCATTATCTACGTGGTCCTCCAGTTCATCGCGTTCTTGTGCGTGCTGATCGGTACGGGGGTGGACATGTTTTACATCAAACCGGGGGCCGGTGGTGGCGCAAAGATATGCGTAACCTTATGGGGTGCAAAGAGCGATTGCCGAGGGCCCAAAGTAACCAACCCGTCGGACAAACGGTGGGAGCTTTGCCCGCGCATCCGCAACAACTTCCGCGTTGGCCAGGCGTTCGCTGTCATCACCATCTTCGTGTACGGCTTGGCGTTCCTCTTTGGCTTTCTTTTGCTGTACTGCTGCTCTGGCTTCCGCTGGCTCTGCCTGGCGCTGAACATCGTGGGCGCTGTCACCGCTTGCGTTGTCTGGGCGGTCATGGCGGTGACCTACAGAATTAAAGAACCAAAGTGCGAAGAGCTGAGCATAGCCTTCGTTTACGGCACCGGCTTTGGTCTCTTCGTGTTTGCCTGGATCCTGGGAATCCTCGACATCATCTTCCTGATGGTCCCGTTGCAAATTGGGGAGTCTGGTGAGGGTGCGGAACCGAAGGAGCAGGAGAAGGAGTCTCAAAAAGCAACGGAGTAGGAGGGAGAGTGCCGTAGGGAGCGACGGGCGAACTCGACGGCAGCGCGGCAGCTCCAGCGGGACGTCCTCGTCCTCGTCCCCTCCCCTGCGCGTGTCTTCTGCTGAGTTGCCGCCGCTCCCTCTTCGCTTTTGCCTCTGCTGTGCTGCACGGCGCCCGGCGCTTTGCAGTGGGCAGCGCACCCTTTGCGAAGCGAGAGCGCGAGAGGGGAAGCGAGGGGGTGGCGCGGCCGTCGCTGGCCGGACCTCAACGCGGGAATGCGAAGGAGCGTGGCGGCGAGGGCAGCGAAAGGAGCGCGGCGGGAGACGCAATGCCGCACCGCATCGGTCACCAGCCTCCGTCCACCCTCCGTGCCTCGCAGTCGCCGCCGCGCGTGTTTGTGGTGTCTCTCCCGCGCCCCCTCTCCCCCGTCTCTGCCTCGCCCCCTCGCGCACACCGCAGGGACTCCTCGAACGGAGTGGTGGAGGGA
>NC_018258.1:152291-153223 GCF_000227135.1 Leishmania donovani | reverse complement strand
TGCCGCCGCTCCCTCTTCGCTTTTGCCTCTGCTGTGCTGCACGGCGCCCGGCGCTTTGCAGTGGGCAGCGCACCCTTTGCGAAGCGAGAGCGCGAGAGGGGAAGCGAGGGGGTGGCGCGGCCGTCGCTGGCCGGACCTCAACGCGGGAATGCGAAGGAGCGTGGCGGCGAGGGCAGCGAAAGGAGCGCGGCGGGAGACGCAATGCCGCACCGCATCGGTCACCAGCCTCCGTCCACCCTCCGTGCCTCGCAGTCGCCGCCGCGCGTGTTTGTGGTGTCTCTCCCGCGCCCCCTCTCCCCCGTCTCTGCCTCGCCCCCTCGCGCACACCGCAGGGACTCCTCGAACGGAGTGGTGGAGGGAGGGGAGACGGGGTGCCACAGGTGTGGTTGTGGCGGGTGCAGGCGCCACAGAGGCCCATGCGCAGGCGCAGCGGCGGGCGGTTGCAGGTGTCTTCCTCTTTGCTAGCGCCTCATGCACGCCTTACGTGTGCGCGCACACCGACGCGCGCGGGGGCGCACACGAGGGCACCCCCCGGCGTGCAGGGGAGTGCGGGGTCGGGCGAGGCCGGGGGGGGGCCAGGCTGGCGAGGCGGGTGGGGGAGGCGCCCACGGCGCACGGAAGGCGACGTGACGTCGGACATGTGCGCGTGGCGCTTGCGCTTTGCTCTTCTCCGTCTCTCGTTTCTCTGCGGTTTCTCGTTGACGCGCGCTTCCGCTCGATGGGCTACTGTGCCGCACGGGGTGTGCGTGTGTGCACGTGCCCGCGCCCTTGTGACCCTCCACCCCCTTCCTCAGTGGATGCCCCTTCCACGTCGCCTCTCCCTTGCTGCGGCGACGCCCCGCGCCCCTCGCACCCACACGGAGGAGGCGGCACCACGGCAGGGAAGCCGTCGGCGCACTCTCTGTCCGTTCTTGTTTTGTTGCTGCTGTTTC
>NC_018258.1:149743-152192 GCF_000227135.1 Leishmania donovani | reverse complement strand
CACACGAGGGCACCCCCCGGCGTGCAGGGGAGTGCGGGGTCGGGCGAGGCCGTGGGGGGTGGGGGAGGCGCCCACGGCGCACGGAAGGCGACGTGACGTCGGACATGTGCGCGTGGCGCTTGCGCTTTGCTCTTCTCCGTCTCTCGTTTCTCTGCGGTTTCTCGTTGACGCGCGCTTCCGCTCGATGGGCTACTGTGCCGCACGGGGTGTGCGTGTGTGCACGTGCCCGCGCCCTTGTGACCCTCCACCCCCTTCCTCAGTGGATGCCCCTTCCACGTCGCCTCTCCCTTGCTGCGGCGACGCCCCGCGCCCCTCGCACCCACACGGAGGAGGCGGCACCACGGCAGGGAAGCCGTCGGCGCACTCTCTGTCCGTTCTTGTTTTGTTGCTGCTGTTTCCTCTTCACGTGCTCTTGGTCGCGCCCGCCGCTCGGTGCTCTCCTTTCTCTCCGTCCTCCGCAGGCCAACGAGGTGTTCGGGGTGCCTGCGTGCGTGCGTGCGCCTCAATATATGCTTGCTTAGTCTTTATTATCTCTGTGCCTTCCGTGCATCGTTACTTCGTTTGCTTTGCTTGCTTGGCTGCCTCATCACACCACCGAGTCCTCCAGACGCGGGTGTAGAGAGTGTCCACACCGCATTACGGCATGCCGCGGCTTGAAGAGACCGAGGGAGAGGCATGGCATATGGCGGCAGAGTGCAGGGCCTCAGAGGGCCCCGACCTGCGGCTGGCCAACCTCCTCTCTGCGCTTGCCGGGCATGCACCTAGGCCACCCCCTGTTACCCACCCGACTGACGTCTCCGCCTCCGCCCTCGAGCAGGACCCTGGACGCGTCCCGCCTGCACCGTGGCATGCCGTCTGCCCGGATCGCCGTCTGGCGCCGCCAGCGCTGCACGTACCCGATGAGGGGACGCGCACGGACAGGATGAACCGGTAAGGCGCATGGCCCGGCTCAGCGGCAGGCACTGCGTCCGTGGCCACCGGGATGCAGCCGTGGTGCAACCGAGGCGGGGGTGAGCTGTGCTTCAACTCGCGTGTTTGTGGACTTGTCGGTAGAGCGGGGCGCCGACAGGTGCCGCACTGCCTCTGGCAGACACGCAAAACGTAAACCGCCAAACCGAAGGGGAGGAGCACGCGCACGCGACCGTCGCAACATGTGACGCTTTCGTCCGGCACCCGACCGCTCGCGTTTGTCTCCACCCGAAACGGCAGAGCTCGTGCGTGCGCGTGCTTCTGCCCTCCTTTTTCCTCGCTTTGTCTTTCCGTTTGTGCCGCGTCCTCCTGCGCGTGCGTCTGTTCACGTTTCTCTCGCACACATGCTTTCGTGCCTTCAACTCGCCGACGCCGACAGCGTGCGCGCCGGCACTGGCGTCGCCCTCTTCTCCGAGGAGAGGGGTGGAGGGGGCGGCGAGCACCTTGCTGCTGCCAGCGGCGCGGCTGTGCTATGTGCGTGCGCGTGTATGCCGGTCTATGTGCCAGTATGTGCGCACGCGCGTGCGCGCGTGTGTGTGCTTGTGCCTCCTGGCGACGCAGCCTCCATGTGCACTCGTTCCTCTTCATCTGCCCCTCTCTTCTCTGCTGCGCCTTGGCGCTTGTCTCATGCGTGCTTGTTGGCGACGCACGAGGATGGGGAGCGGCACCCCAGAAGTGAGCGCGACCCCCGCACACGAAAACGGGGAAACACCCATGCGCCGACAAAGGTACTCACTCCCGTGCACTGGGTAGGCGGAATGCTGAGCGGCATCGCCGGCATCTGTCTGTGCGCGGTAGGCGGCACAGGTGGCGCTGCTGCCTGTTGTGCGGCATGCTCCCGCATGCCCTGACGTGTGTTCCTTCCCCGATTGCCCGCGCAGCTCGAGCGCTGGCGGGTGCGGCGCAGATTGCGTGGTGCTGGGCCCCGGCCAGCGCCGGCCGTGGGTCTGCGGCACGGCCCACCCGCCGCTGCGCACGAACGAGCCGCGGGAGACAGCGCGGAAGGCCTGCTGAGCGGTGTGCGCGCCACGTGCCCGGCGAGCGTTGTCGAGGACGGCCCCGTCGCGCACGAGCGCCTCGCCGCCATGGCGCGGGAGACGGCGCAGAGGGCGGGGAGTCCGCGGCGGTGCCGTGCGTGAGGGCCGCGACGATGGCTGTGTTTTTGTGTGCCGGTGTCTCCTCCGGCGGTGCTGTGGTCGATGTGTCTTCTGCTGTGTGGGCCTATGGAGGGGCTGGTGTTGGGCTGCGACGGTGCGTGGTGGGCGGTGCTGCATCCCGCCCACACACACACTGAGGCCGCCCCGCCTCCCCTGCGCACGCAGGTGCTGCTAGGGCAACGCCGAAACGAGAATGACGCAGCGGGAGGCCCCGTGCGGTAGGTTGTGCGACTGCGTGTCTTTGCACCGTCTTCCCTCGTCCTCGCGGTGCGGCGCGCGACTTGTTTGCAGCCGCGGCTAAACGAAGGGGGCGGGGCCAGTCG
>NC_018258.1:140381-149704 GCF_000227135.1 Leishmania donovani | reverse complement strand
CAGGCCGCCGCCGACGACCGGCGCTGTGCGCGGCCTCTGCGGCGACGCGACATTGTGCGGATGGGGACCCGCGCGCGTGAGGCGGGCGACAGAGGCAGTCGGCATCACGGGCACGCGATGGGGGCATGGCCCCGCCGACGGCGTAGGTGCGGCAGCGCACCGGGCGGTGCAGGTCGCATTTGAAGCCTTGGGGTGTGTGCTGAATTTGCTGTTGACTTATGTGCGGGTGACGCTGTTTGTCTCTGCTTTCCTCGAGGAGTACTTAGAGTGTGGCAGATTGTGCGATTTGTGACGACTTTATGACGCACCTGCCGTGCGGGGTGCAGTGCTGATTGCACACGCTGCGGCGAGATTGATGCGGAGACTTGCAGGGCGGTGACCCTGCATAAATGCGCGAAGGGATAGAAATGGTGCTACTGGTAATGAAGATTGAATTTTGAAAGGGCCCTTGATTTTGCACTCTCGTCGGTACCCGTGTCCTGGTGTGCTCGGGTACGGACGCGCTTGTGTAAAGGCGTGCTCGATACCGGCCCGTGTGGCCCCGTGGTGTAGGGGGCAGGGCCGCAGACGTGAAGTCTGATCGACGGAGACGAATATATGCTTAGCCGCTCTTGCCCTCCGTGTGACTTTTTCTCTCTTCCCGCTCTGTTTCTCTCTGACGCTGGCGAGCGAACGGAAATGTCGACATGCCTTCTCTCCCGCCCACAGTCTGTGAGCACCAACCACCCGCATACGTTTGTTGTACGCACACGCACCCACAAGCCCAAGCTATTATCAGCCATTCTCGCTTCCCCTCACACACGTCGATTTGCTGCCCTTTTTGTCTTCTTCCTTTTCCTCTCATCTCTTTCTCGCTCACTTGCCTCTTTTTGATAGAAGACACGCACGCATTCACGGTACTTCACTGCACAGCCGCCCATCTCTCGTACGATTGACTTTTTTCACAAACTGTGCCGATAGAGAATGGGGTGCTGCAACTCGAAGGAGACGAAGAAACCGAAGGAGGTGAAAGTGCCGCAGGCCGAGGCTCAGTCTGCGAAGGTGTCAAGTGAGACGGCGAGTGTGGAAGAGCAGCGCAAGATTGAGTTTAGAGTGGCGAGTGCCGTGGAGGATCTGCGCGCCGAGCGCATTGAAGCCATCTGCGCCCACAGCCGTGCCTGCCCCTACCGCTATAACGCCTGCACTGTAGTGGGCGGAGAAGTGAAGTTCTACTTCGAGGGTGGCATCATTTTCTGCATCGTGAAAGAAGGCTCGTGGTACGTCTACAACGACTCCCTTGACTACGAGGCGCATGTGACCGTTCGCTTCGGCCAGGGATCGAATATTGTCGCTGGAGAGCGGGCAGAGCTGGAGGAGGTAGAGGACGGCTGGACGTGCGCACACGCCGTCGTGTACCCGCTGGAAACGGTGCATTTGGTCTCCGGCACCGCCAACGGATACAGGACCAGCATCACTATCAAGCCCCTCGATGGACAGTACCGCCACGATGCGTGCGCAGCTGCCAACGGCACTGCGGAGGCGGAGACAGAGGCCGTTCGCTCTCTTGTCACCGAAGGGATGGACGAGGAGGCGATTCTGCACCGCTGCATGGAGACAGGAACGCCGTACGTCGACCTGAAGTTCCCGCCGAACGGCGAGGCGGTCGCACGCGCCGGCAGGGACACCCGCACCATCCCCGAGATGGCCATGATGCGCCCGACGCAGTACCTGTCGGATAATAACCGCCTTTCGGTGAACGACATTTGCGGGCCAGTGCTGGCCCTGTCCATCGAGCCGGGTAACCTCGGCGACTCGTGGTTTATGTGCGCTGTGGCCATCATGGCGGAGAATGAGGCGGCGGTGCGAAACATTTTTGCACAGGGCTCACCGGCGGAGAAGGCGGTGGGTGCGTACCGCGTGCTGGTCAACAAAAACGGCTGGTGGCACACCCTCATTATGGACGACTACTTGCCCACGTTCAACCGCATGCCCGTGTTTGCGCGCTCGTACGACAATCCTGCGGAGATGTGGACCTCGTTGCTGCAAAAGGCGTATGCGAAGCTGCATGGCTCCTATGCCGCGATCACTGGCGGCGACGCTCTACAGGCTCTCGCCGATTTGAGCGGCTCGCCGATGTGCCGTTTTGACAAGGAGTGGGAGGAGGCAACGACGGACGCGGGAAAGGCGGGCACACTGGCCAATGCGCTGGTGCAGTTTTCCCGCTCTGGCGCCTGTGTTGTGCTCAGCACTCCAGGCCACAATTCAGAGAGCTACCTGGGCCGCAGCCAGGCGAGCGATGCGGCGGCGTTTCGCGCCCACTACAAGAAGGTTGGCTTACATCTCGGCTACACGTACTCTTTAGAGCGCGTTGTGATGGTCGAGGAGTGCAATACCCTGCTGTTCAAGGTGCGCAACCCTTGGCGCTCGTCGAACAAGTGGACTGGAGCATGGAGCTACGGTTCGAGGCAGTGGGATGAGAATCGGGATGCCTGCCTCCTCTGCGGTGCCCAGAAGGACCCGCAGGATGGCAGCTTCTGGATGTGCTGGGATGACGCCACCCGGTACTTCGACGGAGGCGGTGTTCTGTTTGCGAACCCCGACGCAACAGATTACCGTGTGAAGGGCGTGTTTTGCAAGACGATCCCAAGCGCGGTTCTTGAGATCACGGCCTCGGAGTCCACCCGGGTGCTCTTCACCCTCTCGCAACCCGACAAGCGCGGCGTGGACCGCAAGGAGGGCGCGGCGCTTTTTGCCCCGATTATGCTCACTGTGTCCAAGGCGGAGGGCGGCGTGCAGCGGGTGCAGAAGAACACCAGCTGGAACCCGACGATGCCCTCTGAGGAGTTCAACTTTGTTGTCGGCCGTGACGTCTCCATGTGGTTCACGCTGGAGGCCGAGGAGAAGTACCAACTCGTGCCACGCATGCACTTAAAGGGCGTCAGGAGCAACTACGATCGACCGTACGTGATCAGCATAATGTCGGCCGATAAGTTGGAGGGCAACGTGCGGGTGGAAGCGAAACGCATTGACAGCAGCTCGAAGGTGTTCACGAACTATATCGCCTACAGCTCGGAAGAGCTGCCGTCGGCCGAGGTGGAGAGCCAGGTGCGGCTTCCTGGCAAGGCCCCCGTGACGTACGTGTCCACCACGGTGATTTGACCGCGTACCACCTGAAGTGCACGCGCTCCCCTACGCAGCAGGAGTCTCAGCGGCCGTAGCGGCGTGGTTGGTCGAGTTATCAGCTTCGTATATGTTGCAGGGGACTGCAGCCGTGCGGTGATGATTTGTCGATTGCGTGGTTGGACGTTAAGGAGAACAACTCTCCACAGCAAAGGAAAGGAAGGGCAGAGGCGAAGGCAGGTGAGCGTGTGCGCGAGAAGGACAGCGCCGATGCAGGCGCCAAAGGTTCGTGGCGAGGGTCTTCACATACACACAAAAAGATGAGTGCACTCACCTGCGTCTGCGTGATGGGCCGCTCTCCTCCTTTGTCGGGTTCTCTCGTCGACTTTCTCCCTTCCTGTAGCGTTTCTCCTCTCTTTTCTCTCTGTGGTGTGTGATGTGTGTGTATCGAAGGCGAGCGTTTTCTATGGTCCGTTTTGTGTATCGTGTTCTGCCCTTTCCTCCCTCCCCCTTCTTCATGTTACTCGGTGGAGCAGCGAAATCACCTGCAATGCTGTTGACTACTCATCCCCCTTTATGCCCAACCCCCCCCCCCCAGAAAAAGGCGGTAGACACCGATTTTCCCCTCCTCCCCCCTATCGGTGCACACTCTCTCCAGGGCGTGTGTGTGTGCGCGCGCCACCTGTGCTGTGAACTCATTGTTGTTATTGTTTTCCTTCCTTTTGCTCGCCCTCGTGTTTCGGTGCACCACTGATCAAAAAGATGTCCATTCACCGAGACGCACCCCCACAAGGCGCTGGATGAGTGACTTGACAGACAGGCAGCACACAGGCACACACGTACACATGCGCGCCGCCACACAGTAAAGCCTCCTTCTCGTCCTCCAAACCTCTGCACAACTTTAGGAACAGCGGGGAGTAGGCCAGAGATCTTATCAAACAACAACTCGAAAAAGAAGGCCGCTTTTTTTTCACTTCTCTTCTTCGGTTCACTCCATCGCATGTGTGTGCGTGCACGTCTCCAGCTGTGCTGATGCGGGGTCCAATCTTACTTTGGTGCCTATGATTATCTTCTGTTTGGTGTACCTCATCGTATCGTTGCTGCCGTTTGCAGTGTGTGAGGGGGGGAGGGAGGCGGTGTCTTGAGACGATGGGGCAACGGGTTGGGGGTGCGGCGGCGGTGCGCGGCTCGTTTTCCGTGTGGTTTCTTCTGTACTTTTTTTTTTGCTCCCCCCTCCCCCCTGCCGTGGCTGCGCACTCTGCTGTACGGCCGTCGCATATATCGTCATGTCTCTTTCTCTGCCTCCCTCCGCCTTTTCCAGAGGTGCTGTGTGTGTGGATGTGTGTCACGCCTTGCGCGCTCGTATGCCTTGGGGATGTTGTGGTGACTGCTTGGGGGTTCTTCGCCATCTTGTTTCTGAAGCGTTCCTGGGAAGGTGGTTTCTCTGTTCTTTGTCTTTTCTAGCCTACTCTTTCCTGTACCGATCCCATGGGTGATACGCATCTGTTCCGTGACGACGTTGATGGCCGCCAACCAAATTTTGTATGCCCGCCGTTTTTTTTTTGTGTGTGTGTCAGTGTCGCGCTTTTTAGGGACTCCCTACGGCTCCTTTCGCATAAATTTCCACGCCTTTTGAGGTTGCTCTGTTTTCCTCTACGGCGTCCTCCGCTTCATTGTCTACACAAATCTCTGGATTTTTCCCGAGGGGGGGGGGGCGAGCTCACGTGTTGGTAGTGCATGCACTGAGGTCTCTTGAAGGGGAAGAGGAGGCATGAAAGGGAAGGTGGGGTGATAGAAGGAGGCGCCGAACGTGAGGGACCGATGAGCGAAAATGCAGTTTGCTGTCTTTTGTTTTTTTTGCGAGTTGGTGGAGTTTCACCGCTGCTTGCTGACTCTCGAGATACACAGCCCGCTCTCTTCTCCGTTTCCCCGCGCGCCTCTTTCTCTGTGCTTTCCTCTCTCCTCGTTCGTCTCCATCTTTCCCTTCGCACACGTAGTGGCGTACCGCGGTGGGCGTGTGTGTGTGTCGTTGTCTGTGTCGCTGTACGTCTCCCTCCCTCTCCATTTGTCTTTGTTTTTTTTTCTTGTTTTCATCTGGATGTCTTCTCTTCTCTGTAGCCTGTAAACCAATGCGCAAGTGTGAAACGAGGCGAGGGTGGGTAGTAGGGGGGTGATGGGCAGCGCGCGTGTGCGCATACCCTCTCTGCCTCTCTCTCCCTCATGAAAAAGCGATGTCTGTGTGCTCACTGAGCGTGCGCAACTGCGGCGGCGTTTTCTAAGGGCGTTTTGCGCTCTCGACGGGGCACACATAGCGCAGTTCCATCCCATCCCTCTGGCGGCTGGCCGTCGTTTTCGTGCCTAGCCTCTCTCGCTCGTTCCTCAGCGGGCGAGTTCAAACAGCCCCGCGTCCATCAGCGGAAGACTGCGGTCGCATCATGAATGATTCTTCTCTACCGTCTGCCTCGTGCGACGCCATTGTCACTCATGCCCCTTTCACCTCTCCCTCCCCCCACCCCGAGCACATCAGGGAGGAGATCCTGTCGACGTGCTCGTCTCTGCCTCGGCGTATCTGCGCGGGCCACCGAGAGGTTCTTCCTTTGTGGCCGTCGCGCACACTTCGCCGTGCTCTTGCGGCAGCGCTGAATGCTTCGCTTTTTTTCTGCAGTTGATGGTGTCGCAGCCGGTAAGCGTGATACTCGCCCACACCCGTATATATACGCCAATGGACGGCAACATCATCCGCCCCGTTTGCGACGAAGACTCCGTCACGGATGCCATGCTGGAGGAGTTCCTGCGGCCACCGTCATCGTTCGCCTTGACAGACACCGCGGGCGATATGCTGACTGCCTCTACCCTTGGCAGCGCGGCGCGGGGACCGGCTCCCTGCACCCCTGCAGCGGCCTGCACGTCCGCGTTGGGGGCTGGCTCCTCGTCAACCTTCAAAAGCTCGCACGATAGCGAGGTTAACCAAATCGGCGTGGGGGCCTTCGAGGGAAGTGTTGTGCACTGTGCAAGTCATCTCGTCGGCGCCAGCCCTGCACTGCCTGCGGAACTGTCGCACTCGGATATCACGAGCGACGACAGCGGCGACTTTGCCTTTCTCACGAGCAATGTGCGCGATGCCGACGTGTACGACCTCATTCGTCACTACATGTTGTATTGCAAGCAGCAGGAGAAGGAGCTGGAGGATCTGGAGGCGGAATGCGCACGGCTGGAGGCGGAGCAACAGCACCTCTACGGCGCCGCTATTGCGGCTGACATGACTCGAAAATCTTTGCACATGTCGGCTGCCAACTCTCTGTCTCCGCCGAACTCAAACGAAACTGCGGCAACAGGAGCCGGCGGCGTCTCCTCGTCCGCCGCTGTCGACGAGTTCGGCGAGGCTCACATCGACCCGCTGAAGTCGTGCCCTTACTTGGATCCACACGACGCCGCTCACAACCCGCAGCCGTATCGCTACGGACAGCCCGCCATCAATGGCTTCTACACCCCGGCTTTCAAGAATGGCATTCTCTACCGCTGCGTTGCGGCCGACGGGTCGTGGATATTCTACAACGACTCGGAGCAGTACGCGATGCACATAAAATATATCTTCGGCGCCTCATCCGTCATTACGGCCGGCCCGCACGCCTCTGTGAACCAGCGGGTGTCCGGCGAGTATGAGGTGCAAGTGACAGTCTGGCCACAGGAGACGGAGGTGCTGCTTGTAGGTCAAGTAAACGGCTTCAAGAATCTCTCTTCCGCCGTGCCGGTGAATTCCAGCTATACGAATCCACACGCCAGTGCCTCAACCGCATCTGCGCGCGCTCTGCTGAATCGCTTCGCCCACCAGTCGGGAAAGCCGAATATCTCGCTGCTCTCCACGGAGGACGTGCTGGAGTGTTGTGCGGGCCAAGGCAGCGAGTTGGCTGCCGCTGTCGGGTCTTTGAATGGGCAACATTTTGTCGACCCCGACTTTCCGCCCTGTGGCACATCGCTTTACCGCAAAGGTGTCGATGACGTCTTCCTCTGGGATATGTCCTGGCGGCGCCCCTGCGAGTACCTGCCCGCCTCACAGCGCTCGGAAGCGTGCCTCTTCGCTCGCTCGGTGCTTCCGACAGACCCGTGCGCGGGGGAAGGCGGTGCGGTGTACCTGTGCAGTGCCGCCTGCTGTCTCGCTGAGCACCCCACGCAGGTCGCTCGAATTTTTCGGCACCCCGTCTCTGCGGATGCCGGCATCTGCGAGCGCGCTGTCGGGGCATACCGCGTCGCACTGAGCCACGGCGGCTGGTGGACGCCCACCGTCGTCGATAGTTACTTGCCAGCGTCGCTCAAGGGCCCGAACCTGGGCCGCTGCTCTCACGACTTGCGCAAGCTCTGGTATCCGCTGCTCGAAAAGGCGTACGCGAAGCTGCACGGTTCCTACGCTGCCATGCAATGCGGTAGCGCGCTCGAGGCGCTGCAGGATCTCACCGGATTTCCGACGTTTCACTTCTATGATGAGTGGGCGGAGGCGGTGCGGAGCAGTGCCGGCGCGCGCGCGAGCGAACGCACCTCCTACAGCCCACTGTCCGAGCACCTGTTCACCTCTCTGGAGGAGAAGGTGCATCAACGCGGCTATCTCGTGTTCCTGAGCCTGCCGGACGACGGGCCGGCCGAGGCCCAGGCAGCGCAAATTGGCATGATGTTCGGCATGTCGTACGCGGTTCTGCGGCTCGTTCGGCACGGCAGTTTTCGGCTTCTTCAAATTCGGTGCCCCACCTTGAAGCTCTGTAGCAGCGGGCTGTGGTGTGCTGGGAGCGCACGGTGGCAGCAGGAGCCGCAGCTAGCCCGCTTGTGCGGGATGGATAGTGATGGCGGGCCGGAGCTCGCGAGTTTGTGGTTGGACTGGTCTGAGGCTCTAGCTATGTTTGAGGGGGGCGGTGTGTGCTGTAGTCGTTGGGACTGGGCACATGACTGCCGCGTGCGAGGTTTCTTCAAAGACGGGATACCCTCTTTCGTCTTGGAGGTGAGCGTCGACACCTCTGCAGAGAGCGCAGGTCCCGTGGAAGCGTACTGCATCTTGTCCCAGGAGGACGATCGCGGTATGTCTCCAGATCACCCGAACCGAGCGCTGCGCCCACTGATGCTCTCTGTCAGCAGCCATTGCGGCGACGATGAGGCGGGCGAGGGTGTCGGCGGGGAGTCCTCGGCTGATCAGCGCATTCGGCATGTGTGCTCCACGGACCCAGACACCCCCACAGAGCACCTGAACTACGTCTTAGGCCGCGATACGGCGCTCCGTGTCACCTTGCAGCCCTCGGAGCACCCGTACTACGTCATCCCCCGCTCACGGGGGGATATGCGCAACAAGCTCTTCACACTGGGCTTTGTCTCCTCCACAGCGCCGACAAAAACGGGAAAGCTGCGGATGCGGGCGGTGCAGCTCCCGTCTAACTCTGCGGTGTTTCACAACCGACGCAGCTTCTCGACTCGGCAACTCGAGAGCGTGGCGGCGGTGTCGTTTCAGATTCGCGGGCCGGACGGGGTTGCACGCGTAGGGTGCGGCAGCAGCATTGGCTGAGGCGCTAGAGGTGCAGAGGTTTGCACGAAGGCGCCGCTCTTCTTCCTTTGCTGTCGGCTGCTCGCTAACCTGTGAAGTATGTTTTGTTGCTGCCATGCTCTCTCGCTTCTGCACGAACGATGTACGTACACTGTGCGGGGACACGCACACGCGAATCGGCTGGAACGCCGCCATGTATGAAGCTCTGTAAAATCGCTGCTGTTTATCATTTCTTTTTTTTTTTCACTCTGTAGCTCAGTGACGATGCAGGACACCTCGCCGTGGTACGACGGTCTGGTGCCCACTCTGCGGGAAATCGAAAGAGCCTGCGGCCTGCCCTCGCGTATGCGCTGCGGACCTTTGGTGTCGGCAGACAAGTCTGGCCTGGCGCCTTACCGGGGAGACTAGTGGTTATGGTCAGGCGTGTACCAGCCCACTGCGCATCCTGTCGGCTACTCGGCAACTATAGCAGGCTATGGGTACGTTGAGCGCAGACGCATGCTCATGCGTGGGTTTCTTCCGCCTGTGTGACACCCACTCGTGTGAGAGGCGTGCGGATTCAGAAGAAGGTGGAGCGCCCCTGCGGCCACAGACGGAGGGCAGCGCCCTACCTGTCGCGTCACATGCGGGCAAGCCAACCCCAGACACGCCCCCTCCCCAGGCAACAACG
Organism: Leishmania donovani; assembly: GCF_000227135.1. NCBI lineage: Eukaryota > Euglenozoa > Kinetoplastea > Trypanosomatida > Trypanosomatidae > Leishmania > Leishmania donovani. The sequence continues at coordinate 140,414 of NC_018258.1, read as the reverse complement.
CCGTCCTGAAGCTGGCCACAGGATGCGAATAAA
>NC_018258.1:104620-140166 GCF_000227135.1 Leishmania donovani | reverse complement strand
ACACTATATTATGCAATGCCGCGGCCTGAGGCGACTGAGGGTGAAGCATGGCATACGCAGGCAGGATGCTCAGGGCCTCAGAGTGCCCTGGCTTGAGGCAGGCCAACTTCCGCCGTGAGCTCGTGCGGCGTGCACCTAGATCACCGCTTCCTCACTACCCGCACGACGGGCGCCGCTGCTTCCGTCCTGGAACAGGGGACTTGGTGCGGCCCGCTTGCATCACGACATTGCTGTCCACCCAGGCTCGTTAGACGCATGGCCCGGCTCGACGGCTGCACAGCTCGTCCGAGACGACGAGGCTTTGGCCGTGTGCCTACGAAGACAGATGAGCTGCGCTTGTATGTGTATACATTTGAGGACGGCTCATGGTTGAACTGACACACGTTGATGAGGGAGGAGAAAAGCTTCCCTGTTGTTATTGTGCGTTCGGGCTGCGCAGGTGGTGCGTTATGGGCTTAACTGTCACGGGCATGGCGGTGCTGGACGCCCGCGGATGCGCGGCTGTGTGTATTGTATAGCTGTCCTTCTCCACTCCCGGTCATTCCTCATGCTGTGGCTTTGTGCGCTGTAGAAACGAGGTGCACGTTCTCCGTGGCGCACCGTGCTTCCTCGAACCTCTTTCACACTCGGTTTGGTGGCGCGTTCTCCATTTCAAAGCCTGTGTGCACATGCTTGCGCCTCCTCGCGTCTTCTGTCCTTTCTTTGGTCTGTGCAGTGACTGTGCCAGCCATGGAAAAAAGTCTGCACAGGCCCACCGACATCGATCACCGAAGCGCCGTGCACTCTGCAGGTCGTGAGGCCCCACCCATCAGATTCTTGCTTAGCTTTTCCTTGCGGGCGCGACATGCAAAACTGAACAGGCGTGTGCTGCAGCGTTGCCTCGTGAAGGAGCCTATCATCATGCCATCTGTGGCCCGCTACGTGCTGTAAAGGCTGCTTTGGCTGTACGTCCTCCACGACCGCGTTTCCTTTTTTTTTCGCCTGATTTTGTCGCTCTCTCTCTCTCGTTATGTAGCACGCACGCCGATGAAATTTACTAAGGCGAAAGTGTGCCATGCTCAGGGAGCGCTCGTGACGAACTCTCGCTCACAAGCCCAGTACCCTTTTTTTTGCGTCCCGAGCCAGCAGCCGAGTGTGCACCCAATGCCTGCTAGGAAAGGACACACCCACAAAAAGCATCTATATACACATCTACATATATGTATACATGTATACGTTTCTTTGTTTTCCGTTGTCTTGTTTTTATTCTTGTAAGCTTTTCTCTGCACGCGACGGTGCGACGAGATAGGTGAGGGGGTGGGGTGGTGGCGGCGGGGCGGTCGAATTTTCTTTTTTTTTTCTTCCGTGCAGAGACGATGTCTCTGTTCGACCTGTAACTGCTCCTTCAGGTCTCCATATTCTTTGAGAAATCCCCCCTCCTCTGCCACCTCATAAACCCCTCCCTCTGATTATTTCCGCTGTTCGTGCCATCAAAGTAAGCTTCCACCCCTTCCCACGCTCATCCAACCAGCTTCTTGTCTCCAACCAAGGATCCGGAAAGCTGGAAGGACCGTTTGCTCTGCACTCTCGTCGGTACCCGTGTCCTGGTGTGCTCGGGTACGGACGCGCTTGTGTAAAGGCGTGCTCGATACCGGCCCGTGTGGCCCCGTGGTGTAGGGGGCAGGACCGCAGACGTGAAGTCTGATCGACGGAGACGAATATATGCTGAGCCGCTCTTGCCCTCCGTGTGACTTTTTCTCTCTTCCCGCTCTGTTTCTCTCTGACGCTGGCGAGCCAACGGAAACGCTGGCATCTAAACACAGACATGAATACACCCTCTTGATGTTGTGCCTTGCTAGCTTCGCACAGAAGCGAAAGGCGATAGATACTGAGGCATACTGTCTCCCTTCACACGCAGAGACGCGCTGCAGGAGGGGGGGTGGCGCGCCTCCGCGTTGCCGTGTCTTCCTTTTACCGCCACCGCACACAAAACGATGGTGTTTCCTCATCATATGTTTCAGCTGGACGACGTGTCTGTCGCCTCTCTGAGGGCTGCCGTCGCGGGGAATTCAAGGAAGCTGGAGCGATTGGAAGGACGTCTGTCACGCAGCCGTGAGCAGGCTGCGCGTCGCTCAGCTCTAGAGAAACGGATCGCGATGCTCCACGCAGGAATCGCGGTGCTGCGGGAGGTGGCGTGGCCAGGGGCCTCACTATCTCTGTCGGAGAAGGCGATGGCGCCATCAGATCCCAGCTTTCCGGCCTTCTCATTCACGTCTCCGGCGCGCACAGTCTTGCGCCACACGTCGTCTGGGATATCGGGTGCGTGGCCGCGGAGCAACTCCCCGGCAGTCAGCATGTCGTCGGCCCAGGACGAGTTCGACGAGACCACTATCCACCCCGATTCTCTACCGGTGCCTGCGACATGGAGGCAGAAGACCTCGGTCTTCCGGTACTGCGGACCTTCTGTGGCGGGCACAGTCTCCTCCGTGATTGATGAGGGGGTGGCGTACCGCATCATGACGGACGGGGGCGGCTGGGCCTTCTACAACGACACTCGATACTACACGGTGCACGTGAGATACCGCATTGCGGCCGGGTCGACGGTGACGCCAGGACACTCCGTAACGGCAGACGGCAAAGGGGCGCAGCAGGAGCTGTCGATGGAACTGGGGCCGGAGGAGACCAAGGTGCTGCTCACGGGCAGCGTGGTGGGCTTTGAGAACCTCTGCAAGGCGACGCTGCTTCCGAGGCGTCCAGCGACGACCCAAGAGGATCAGGCACTGTGCGCAGAGCCGCAGCAGTACTGGAGCGTTCTCGCCACCTCGTGCCCGGATGTCGCGTTGCCGGACCGCCGTAGCGTGTCGACGACGCACCTCGTCGCCCGATGCGTGGCGAAGCAGATTCGGTATGTCGACCTGCATTTCTTCCCCAGCCACGCCTCCCTCTACCGCGACGGCCAGGACAGCTTTTATATACCTCCTCTGCACTGGCGCCTGCCTGCGAGCTACCTCCCCGGGGACGACGGCGTCCGTCGCGAGGTGCGTCTCTTTCGCGGCCCCATCCTTCACCCCGACGGTTTGCGCTCTGGGCACCTGCTCCCCAACCACCTGCTGCTCTCTGTCGCAATCGGGCTTACGTGCCTCTGGCCGCAGGCGCTGCGCCGCCTCTTCATTCACCCGCAGGGGGCACAGGAGGGCAAGCGCGACCGGGCTGTCGGGGCCTATCACGTGAGGCTGTGCACAGGGGGCTGGTGGCGGCTCTGTGTCTTGGACGAGTTCCTTCCTGCGTCTGCACAGTGCCCCGAGTTCAGCCACTGTGCTGACGACCTGCAGGTGCTGTGGCTGCCTTTGCTGGAGAAGGCGTGCGCAAAGTCGCTCGGCTCCTACGCTGCAATGCTGGAGGTGCCGCTGGAATACTTCGTCCGCGCGTTCACCGGAGGGCCTTGCGAAGTGCTGCGCGAGATCTGGCCAGCACACGAGGACTTGCGGGACTCTACCGTCAAGGCAGCTCGTTTCTTCGCGCTCATGAAGAGGCTGCTGCGGCAACGACCGACGGACATGCCGAGCTTGGTGTGTTGGCTGCAACCCTACTTTCGCGGCACCGCCCGCACACAGGAGATAGGTGATCGGCTGGTGGTGCTGTACGAGGATATCGGACTCGACCCTAATGTCGCCACCGTGGTGCTAGGGCTTGAGACGCTCGGCGATGGGCAGTGCGTCGCGCGTCTGCGTCAGACGGCCGAGAAGAAGAGGTCGGCGGAGTGGTGGCTTGACCTTTGGCGCCGCGCCGGAAAGTCGTGGGTGGACGAGGTGAGCGATCTCGTGTTCGCCATGGAGGAGACGGCGGGGGGCAAGTTGTGGATGGCGCTGGAGGACTTACCGCTGTACTTCCAAGGCGGTTGTGTGGCACCACTGACGAGCGACTGGGGTACGGTGAAGGTGCAGGGTGAGTTTACGCAGCGCCAGCCGTCTGTGGTGCTGGAGGTGACAGTGACAGCACCGACGTGCCTCTTGGCGAGCGTTACGCAGAGGGACTTCGATGATGCTGGTTTGCCGACGCAAGCAGTGAAGGTTGGCAGTACCTCAATCGGTGCAAGCCAAACATTAGCGGGGCTGAGCTGCCTGCTGTACTCCAAGGGAAGCGGCGGCAGCACTCACTTTTGTGGCAGCAGCGGCGACACCCCTGACGTTTTTGAGGTTGCCCAATACCCGCATTTTGCGTACGAGCGAGAGGTGACTGCCGGGCATCTGCTAGACCCGCGTCAGGGCCCCTACTATGTTGCGCCGTTTGTGCACTCCATTTCCTCGGATGTGGCGTACACCATAACAGCCCAACTAATCGGGGCCGAATCGGTGTCCTCTGCGACTTCACTGGTAGCTCGTGAGAGCAGCACGGCGACAGTGCGCTTCATGACGGCGAAACCAGGGACCGCTCTCTTTCAGAATCTTACTCAGCCGATCCTCCTTGAGTCCTCGATGGAGGTGAGCGCAACAGCCATGCACTACCAAAGTCACTCACCAAGGCAACTGCGCATGCACTGCGGCTCGGGAGTGGCCGTCGACCTCGTGCTCAGCGGCTGCGATGTGCCACCGCCAATAACAGCAGCAGGCACCGAATGACGGCACGCGTGGGCACGTCGACGAGCATGCGCAGAGCAAAGACATTCCTTAGCCCCGATCAGGTGCTCACGTGTTTCACCTCGTTACGGTCGATGTAGAGTAAAGAGTCTGTGCCGCTCGCTCGCAAGGAATGCTGTGTGCGAGCGTCTTGCGTGCTTTCTTTCTTTCCTTGATATTGGATGATGATGATGTATCGTGTGGCCGTTATGCGCTCATGTATTCCTTTCTATTGTCGTTATATATTTTTTTTTTCGCCACCATCACCACCACCACCACCACCCCGCTCTCCTCATCTGCCATTATTTGCTTGCTCGCGCATGCTCTTTGCACGTCATGCGGTACGCGTGTCTCTCGGCCGACGTGGTGTTGTACAACTTCATTGGCGTGCAGCGCTGTCTTGTGAGTGTCTGTGTATATGTGTATGCGTATGCATGTGTGCGTGCGCGTTTTGCTTTGTTGCTGTCTCCTTTCGTCTGCTGTGTCACTGGTCTGCACAAGGACACGACTGCACGAAAAGGGTTCAGACACGCACGCACACACACACACACACACACACCTGATCACGCCCACGCGTAGCTGCGACGTGCAGAGTAGCGGGCAGTGTCTCCCCCTCCCCCCCGACGGCAATACATTACCCGCACCAGATCGGCTCGTACCATTCTTACATGAGGCACGAAGAACGCTTGGCGTTCTCCTGCATCATTTCTAAGACCTCCCGCAACAGTCGTGCAGGCAACTAACAGAACTGCAAGGGTAATGGAGGCATGAGTCTTCCGGGTTCCTCCTGCGCTCTCGCTTCTTTCTCCACAGATGAGCTGTTGCTATGCGCTTTCGCAGTCGTGCATGCCCTCATCGAAATGTTCACACCACACCACTCTCCGGCCGCCGTCTTCTCTCTCCTCCAACTCCACAGGGCCCCACCGTACAACACTGAACAGAGCACTCGTCTCATCCGCCCCTCTCTCTTCCTCGTGTTCGTCTGCGCCAACCCTGTGAGAAGGTGGTGCTGTGAAAGCACCACCTCACCCGATTCTTTGTTGGCCCGGTGTACATTCGCTTACTGGCGCAGCGACTGCGTGGGTAGGGAAAGCACAGGCACACTTCCCCCGACGTATCTAGGCATAGGGGCGCGCTGAGACGCCTCCCCTTATACTTCCGTCAACGCCCTCCCTCAGCACACACACACACACACACACCAACTCCCTTACTTTCGCTCTCTTCGCAGCTGTACAGTTGCTGGCCGAAACGCGTGGCTGCGCGTCGTTGCTGAGGGGCCACGCCCACTGACGAAGGGCGCCCTGCGCTGTTGCACTGCGAGTAGCACCATAGCCTGCCCCAACGCCGCCATCACTGCTGCCGCTCATCTCGCGCCACCTGCCTTCTGCTCCATGTATACAGTTGTCGGTCATTGTGCAATCTCTTTCTGCTTAGCCTAACCTTTGGAAGATGGATTACTTGAGCTCATCTTTCGCTCTCGCCTGCCTGCTTCCCCCCTGTTACTTGGTCTCCCTGACGCACCCAACGAGACATCCATTACGCATACGCACTCCGCCACACACGCACGCCACTCTGCGCACAAAGAGATCGCGGGTCGTACTTGTTTGAGCTTCTCTCGCCCCCGTCTGGGCGTAGCTGCGTGAGGGTGGAGGGGAGGAGAGTGCGCTCGTTAGGCTCTTATTGCTTGTTTGTGCATACATATATATGCGCATATCTCTGTCTGTCGTTTGATATGATCTGCCAGCTGGGGCGCACGTGCACATAGTACCCAAGCCTGTGCGTCTACGTCTCTCCTTTTCGGAGTCTCCTTGCTCTCCCCCGCCTCTCCGGTGTCTCAGTGGTGTCTCACCAACCAAAAGAGGGGACGGAGGGGGCCTCCTATCATCGGCATCACTCTTCTCTTTCTTGCTAGCTTGTTCCGTTCGTGCCCCCCCCCCCCATTTTTTCCCCTGTGTAGTTGCACTCCCCGTATTCTTGCTGTTCCTCTTGCACTGCTCATCTCTTCTTCTGGCCCCTTCCCGGCCGACTCTGACCTCCGTCGTGCCGCCCATGCTTGAGAGCAGCTGTTTGTGTGCGCCGTTTTCATTTTTTTTTCACCCGCTCAGCAGCAGCCTGCGTCGACGCGTAGCCCCGCGGACGCTCCCCCCTCCTCTCCCCCGTCTCATGCGCAGTAGAGAAAGCATACACAGGTAGCGTCAGCATGCCAAAGATACCGCTTGCTGTAGTGTCGACATCATCCGATGACTCGGAGATGTCCTACAGCGACCCGGTCGGGGCCTTTAAAGGTGCGAATTGGGCCGTCATGAACATTGACAGCTTCGACTCTCTGCCCTTCTCAGAGGTTTCGCATTCCCCGTACGGGGTGGACTCGAACTTTCTCGACTCTGTGTCCCGCGTAGGCTCAGCAGGGTACCGCCCCAGTCCCAGTGTGGCTTCTGCTCTAGATCGCCAGGACACCGTTATGACGCCTCTGAAGCCTGGCATGTTGAGCCCTCTCCCCGGCATTTCACGAGGGTTCCGGCTCCATGGCAATGATCAGTCCATAAGCACCACCGAGGTGAGCGGTGCCATGGTGGCCGGCCTTCCTGCCGTGCCGACGCACTTTACGCCAAAGGGCAGCGACGCCCTTGCTTTGCACCCGAGGTTGTGTGGCGCCGGCGGGGCACCGGGGGCCGCCTCTGCCGCGGAGGTGGCTCGTAACCGTAAGAAGAAGCAGAAGCCGCCGCCGCACCGCACCCGGTCGCTGCAGATCGAGGCTGCTAAGTGGCTGGAGGATGATTGCAGCACGGAAGCGCTGGTACTGCGCGAGGTCTCGCAGCGACGACCAGTCAGCCCAATGACAGACGCCGAAGCGGACGATGTCCTGTCTTTGAGCTCGTCAGGGGCTACTGGACTACTGACCCTGCCGATTCAGGGCATGGCACCGCCGTCGAGCATCGCTACAGGACTTGAGACTGCCGTTACGAAACAGACCGCCTTGCCCACAGCGGCTCCGAAGGTGAACAAGGAGATCACCCGCGGGCCCCCGACAAACCGCACAGAAGGAGAAAGAGCGCCACCCGTGGCTGCCAGCAGCGCCAACGATCCTGCACCTTTCATGGCAGCACCGGCGACGACGGGTGATCGCTGCCCCGTTGGCCAGAGAGGCGCAACAGCAAACTCGCCTCTGAGGCGGGCCGCCCGTGTCAACATGGTGCCGACGCGGCGCATTGCCCCTTTAGACGGCAAGAAAGGGCCAGAAACTGATGTGCGAAGGGACTCAGCGGCAGCCGCCACAGTCCGGCGGCAGCCTGAGACGCAGCAGTCGCAGTCTCCAGGCACCACCCTACCGACTGATATGCCGTCGTTGATTCGCGCGGGGACCCTTTCGCCTTCCAAAAGGAATGCAAAGGCTGCAACGATTACCGATGCGACACCACCCTCGTCCGCCGCGAACGGCTTTGCACAAGCACCCCCCGCTGCCATGGAGGAACGATGGCAGGCGGCGAAGGGCCAGCTCCACGAATCCAGACAGGCAGCGAGTGGTCAGCGGTCAAACACGTATGTTGAGGCTCCGACAGCTGGTGCGCATGGCGCTGATGATATCAACGGAGAGCCGACCAGTCTCCCAGACTCGCGGCCGACGGTTTTGTCCCTGGACACCATTGCAATGCTGTCAACGCGGGCTAGGAAAACCACTGCCCTTCCGCTGCAGCAGCCGTCACTGGACAGAAGCACGAAGCAGCGGACGCGCCCCCGAAGAACCAGCTTCGCCTCGACAGCAATACCGGAAACGATCAGTGAGGCGAGTTGTGTTGCTGGCGAGACGGCGGAAAAAGAGGCCCCACACGCTTCACCTGGACGCAGGAGGCGGCATCACTCAGTGGAGTCATTGGAGATGAGCGCGACAAAGGCAGCGATCACAGAATCCTCATCGAACCTCGCGGCGGCCTCGGTTGTGCCAGAGGAGCGGCCCGAGACGCGGCAGTACGGTCTTACCGACAGCCTGCACATCTCGCCTGCCAACCGCATGGCCGCAGAGAAGTTGGTGGCCTTTGTGCAGGCCGTCTCCGATCCGGAGGTGCTGCACGTCATCTACGACTACCTCGAGGAGCATGAGAAAGCGGTGCCGCGCTACTGCCTCGCCACGAAGGCGTGCCGTGAGCTTCTGGAGCGCAAAGAAGAGATGCTGATGGCTTGCTTGTCCACCAGCGGCGGTGCTCACGAGTCATCACAGCCCAGTGCAGTTGGTGCCCGCCGCCCCCGTAGTGTTTCAGTGCCGCAGCTCGTGGACTCGCCAGACAAGAAGGCGGAGACAGCAAGGGCAGGGGAAGGCCTGACGGAGGCGCAGCGCCTCTTGCAGCAGATTGAGGAGACGGACGGCTGTGACAAGGGAGACGACGATGATGCCGATATGGATGAGTTTGATGACCTCAATTACTTCCCGGCGCCCTACACACCATCCAGCCGCTTCAATTTTGGACAGCCGAGCGTCTCCGGTCTCGTCACTCGGGTTTTTTCGGAGGGCATGCTGTACAAGATCAAGACCCCAAAAGGCGAGTACCACTTCTACAACGATACCCTGCAGGAGGTGATGGTTGTACGCGTGCAGTGCCATCTGCGCGGCAACGAGAAGATCAACGAACGTGCCATGCTCTCCCCCGTCGCCAGTACCGGCGAGACGGAGATTACGATCGCCGTATTGCCGGAGGAGACGAACTTTTTCATGAGTGGGGTGGCGCATATGCCTCACTTCATGGCAAAGCGAGTGCCGGTGCCGCGCGATTACGTCTCGCCGTCGGTGACGCAGTCGCTGCGCAAGATCAACGCCGAGATCAACGCTGTGCGCAAGGCACTTGGCAAGTGGAGCCGAGCCTCCGACCAGCAGGCGTACCTGAAGTGCTGTCTCAAGAACAACCTCCGCTTCACAGACCTCAACTTCCGCCCGAGTTCGGAGAGCCTGTATCGCCCTGAGTTCGACGCGGTCGTCATACCGGCCGTCACATGGCGGCGGCCGGAGGAGTACATCTACCTGGCCGAGGTGTCGCAGACGCGTCTATTCCGCGGCGAGATTTCGTGTTTCCTGGTGAAGCAGGGTGACCTGAGCAACCACACGGTGGTGGCTGCGATGGCGGCGGTGGCGCAGTTCCCGGCCCATGTGCGGTGGATGTTCCGCCACCCCGTGAGCGCGCACGTGGGCAAGATGGAGAGGTCGCAGGGCTGCTACCGAGTGACGCTGCTGCACAATGGGTGGTGGCACACCTACCTTGTCGACGACTACGTGCCTGCGTCGCTGAGAGGACCGCTGTTTGCGAGCTGTGCCGAGGACCCGCGCCGGCTGTGGGTGCAGCTGCTCGAAAAGGCGTATGCCAAGTCGCTTGGCTCATACGCGGCGACGTGCCTCGTCGACGCCATGGAGGCCCTCGGCGACTTCACTGGATTCCCCGTACGCTTTCTCGACTCCATGTGGGCGGCCGCCGCGCAGGGGCCGAGGGATGGCGCGTTCCGGTCGCTCTTTCGCTACCTCGAGCTCTGTGTCCGGGCCGGCTGCACGGTGCTTCTCTTCTCTCCGCCCCCCACCGACGAGCAGTCGAGTGCGACCGTGGACATGTCCTGCAAGCGTTCCTCGCGTATCATGCCGGTGAAGGGCGCGGTGCCGCAGTTCCTGCCCGGCCACATCTACTTCCTGCGCGACGTCGCCTTCTACGAGGCGCTAGATCTGCGCATGGTCCAGCTGAAGAACCCGTGGACGTGGGAGACAAAAAACAAGATCCACTACGAGAAGAAGTGGAGGTACACGACGTGGTACGACCAGCCCGACCCCAGCCTCAGTGCCATTGCGTCCGCCACGACGAGCCTGCACGGACAGGTGTGCTCCCGCGTTCTGGCCTCGCACGCGCTCAGCCCTAGAGCCTGTACGGACTTGTCACCGGAGGCGGTCGCTCTAAACGAGCGCAAGGGCACGATGTGGGTAGAATGGGGGGAGGCGCTGACGGCGTTTGCGGGCGGCGGCGTGTGCTACACCATGTGGGACCGACACCGGTACCGTGTGCGGAACGCCTTTGTGGAGGGCCGACCACGGCTGGCGCTTGAGCTGAAGGCGCGGCGCAAAGTGGAGCTGCTCGTGACGCTTTCGCTGGAGACGGTGAGCGAGACGCTCGACAACTTTGGCACCGTCGTCGCTGCCCGTCCCATCCCGCTCCACGGCACGGCGCTCGCGGTGGTGCACCGACAGGCGAACCAGTCGGCGAAGGTGGTCCGTGAGTCCTGCGACGACATCGAGAGCGTGACAGGCTGCCGAACATACGTCGTGGCGCGTGATGTGTCCATAAAGGTGGTCGTTGAGCCGAGCACGAGTAGCAACGGCGCCGCCGTACTGGTTGTCCCGCTGCTCGATCCAAGCGCCGTTAGCGCTGCCGCCGTCGGCGCCGGCAGCGGATCCTCCTCGAACGCCGCCTCGATAGCCGCTGCGCCCGAGGTGCGGTTTGTCGTGTCCATCGTCAGCGACGCCGTTGCGGGGGACGGGGAGGATTTGTCCGTCCACTTTGTGTCGCTGCGGCGCAGCTGCGGCGTCTTCACGGACTCAACCACGGCGTTCCCACTGGAGGGCGCCTCGCGCGTGACAGCACAGTACCAAGTGTGCACCAAGGCAGGCGTTGCGACGTGCGAGGGGTCTCGCATCTCTGGCAACGAAACGAAGGGTATGTGAATATGGCATTCGCTGTGGTGTTTTGTTCCGTCTCTGTGCATTCACATCAACACAGCACTCTAGGAGCATCCTCGTTCCGACACCTCCCTTTGAGACGTCGCTGTCGGCGGCGGGGGATGGTGAGTAGACGCACGCCGTGGTCCCCCTGATTGACACCACACGCGTACGCTACGCTGCCCTGGAAAGTCGGGGAGATACGACTGTGCTCTCGCTGTGGCTGTTGTGGCTCCTTATCTTGTCTACCATTCGCTTATCCTTTTCTGTTGTTGTGATTTTCCGTATTTCTTTTCCTTTCATGTGCTGCCGTTCTCTCTTCGCCCCGCCTCTCGCCTCTCTTGCTCTCTCTACCCCCTCCATGTGCGCAGGAACCACGCCGCCCTCCCGCACGCATTTCGGAGGCACAGCCACCGACACCGACAGGCGACAGAACATCGGACAGGAGCTGCAGAGGAAAATAAAACGTATCCGTGCCTTACCCGCCGTCCCGTCCCTCGTCGCAGGAGGGCGGGGGCGATGCTGTCGGCAATGGTGCACTGCCGTCACCCCCCTCCCCCAACGTCGTGCTGTGTTCGCGCACGTCAGGGCTCTCGCCACCTCACCTCAGTCACGTCCTTCTGCATCTCTTCTGCTCTGCTTCCTCCATCTCGGGCGGCTGCAGCTCTGGATGGTTGTTGTTTTGTGCTGGCAATATCACCGTGCCCATCACTGCATGAAGTGCACCCCCTCCCTGACACACGCGCACACACACCTCCGCTGCTTACCCGTATTACCCCTTTTCTTCCTCCATCAAGCAACAGCACGACAAGATGCCTGCTGCAACGGCCGAGCCGCAGCCGTTTGAGTTCCCACCGGGCTACGTGATGCCGCTGCCCACGCGTCCGAGCAAGATGGACGAGGACACGCTGCACCCCGTGCGCGTGCCGACACCGCTGCCGGACCTGCTGCCGCGCAGCATGAAGGACATCCAGAAGATGCGTAACCTGCAGTCCGACGGAGACACAGCCAAGAAGTACGTGCCACCGCGCCGCGACCTGCCGCCGCCGTACGTGAACGACGACGAGTGCGACGAGTTCGAGGACAAGACGATCGACACGACCATCCTGAACATGTCGGAGAAGGACCGCACGAAGCGCATGGGCCATACCTACCAGTTAAACGGCCCCTCCGTTGAGGGCGACGTCACGCCGGTCTTCGAGAACGGCCTGCTCTTCAAGGTCGTGACGCCAGATGGCTCTTGGTACTACTACAACGACACGGACAAGTACGAGATGCATGTGAAGTTCACCTTCGGCGCCAAGTCAGACCTGCAGCCCGGCGAAAAGGTCGACATGTACGTTATGAGCACAAGCGAGCTGTCCGCCTCCCTCGTCGTCTTCCCTGGGGAGACGACGAAGCTGGTAGCCGGCAAGATCAACGGTTTCAAGTGCAGCGCCAAGGCCGTGCCACTGAACGACGACAAGCGCGACATCCTCTACGGCGAAGTCAACGACCGCATCGCCGACGACCTGATGGTCATGGCGCAGGCCATCGGTGTGCGTGAGGACGACCTGACAGAGGAGAAGGTGCTGGCGTACTGCGAGGAGAACGAGAAGCCGTACATCGACTGCGACTTCCGTCCGTGCGACTACTCGCTCTACCGCGCTGACGTGGACACGTACCTGCCGCGCTTCATCCCGTGGCACCGCCCCTCCACCTGGATCCCGGAGGAGCAGCTCAAGGAGGTGCGCCTCTTCCGCCGCGACATCCTGCCGTCGCAAGTGACACACGGCTCCATCGGCGACACCTACCTCGTCTCCGCCATCGCCGCCCTGACCGACGCCAGCGGCGACCGGCTGCACGACCTCTTCCGCCACCCGGTGAGCGCCGCCAACGGCAAGATCGAGCGTGCCCTCGGTGCCTACTGGGTCACGATAAACTTCAACGGCTGGTGGCTGCCGGTGCTGCTGGACGACTTCCTGCCTGCGACGCGTGACGGCCCCGAGTTCGCGCGGTGCGCAGTGGACATCCGGCGCATGTGGGTGGCGCTGCTGGAGAAGACCTACGCGAAAGTGCACGGCTCCTACGCGAACATCGCGAGCGGCGACCCGCTGGAGCCGCTGTCGGAGTTCACCGGCTTCCCAGTGACGCGCTACGAGAGCTTCTGGGAGGACGCGCAGGGCGGCGACGACATGCTGTTTCAGGAGATGCTGTCTTACAACAGGATGGGTCACTTGCAGGTGCTCTGCACCCCGTCCGACGGTGGCGAGGCATTCGGCAACGCGAACGTCGTCAGCGCCAACCCGGAGCTGGAGGCAACGTACGAGAAGATGGGCCTCCTCCTGCACCATGGCTACGCAGTTCTGCAGACGGAGTACTTCGAGGACCTGGACCTCCGTCTGCTGCGCGTCCGCAACCCGTGGGGCAACGGCTCTGAGTGGACCGGCGCGTGGAGCAAGGACGACAAGCGCTGGAGCAAGTACCCATCCGTGCGCAACGCGTGCTACCGGCACGGCGGAAGCCCGACGGATGCCGACCGCACGTTCTGGGTAGAGTGGAGCGACGCGCTGAAGATCTTCTCCGGCGGTGGCTGCTGCCACCTGCGCACTCCGTGGTTCGACTACCGTGCCCGTGGCGAGTTTGCTCAGGGCATCCCGACCGTCTCTTTCGAGGTCAACGTGTCCGCGCCGACGGAGGCCTACATCACTCTCTCGCAGGAGGACGAGCGCGACGACCCGTCGCTGGAGTACCATGCACTCCTGCTGAGCGTGTTCCGGCACAGCGGCAAGAAGGAGAAGCTGGACGCGACCAGCAACTCGCTTGTGGAGAAGCCGGACCGCCAGCTCAAGTTCAACTTCTCGCGCGACGTGGCGATGAAGTACACCTTTTTGCCAGAGCACAGCCCGTACTTTGTCATCCCCCGCATCCACGACCCCAGCGTGACGAAGCCGTACGTGATGGGCCTCCTGTGCGACACGTACGTTGGCAACGGCATCAAGGTGGAGTTCAAGCGGGTGGACCGCAACTGCCGCGTCTTTGCTAACATGCCGTCCTTTGTGCAGGTAGGAATGATGGAGGACACAGCTGCTGAGTACCAGATCCGCACTCCACGGCAGCCGATTGAGTGCATCGGGGAGGAGATCGTCGACGAGCGCCTGCGCGAGTTTGGCATCCTGGAGGAGTAGGCTGCAGGGAAGGACTTGATTGAACGGGTGGTAGCCGTCTGTGGGCAAGAGCTGAGTCTCTGGCACACGCGCTTCTTCTGCAGGACAGCAGGCGAAGAAGTCGAATGGACGCGTGGCGAGGCGTCTGTATGCGTGGTCATCGATGCACACTTGTCAGTCTCAATGCGCATCCCTCGACCCTACCCGCCCACTCCCACAATCCGTGTTCATCACAGCTGCTCTTCCATCCTTTCTCTCTTCTTTTGAGGCATCCTTCGTTTGGCCTGCCGCCTCCGCAACGCCGTGCTGCCACCTACTCGCACTCGCTCTGTTTTCATGTGGCTCCCCCTCCCCGCACCTAATGAACTCTTGCATGGGCACCGGCGAACTGTGCACACATACCCGCACAAGCACTCTCCTTCGGTGTATTCGTCTGTGCGATGCTCACCACCTCTACGGAGCTCCCTGTTTACCGAGAGCTTCATCGGTCTCTGGTGCTGCACAGGATGAGGCTGCGAGTGCGTGAGGAAGTTTACTGTTGTGTAATCGTCGACGTATCGCCCACGCCTGCTTTTGACCTCTCTTCTGATTTCTGCCCCCTTTCCCCTTCCCTCTTCTGCATCGTCCTTGCCGTTATCCTTCGTTTTTTTTTTGTTGCTCGCTCGGCTCATGTCGCTGTGGCTCCCCGTGTGCTGTGTGCTGTGCGTGTGTTGGCTGGATGTTGAACGTCGACACGCAGATGTGCTCGCAGTCCCTCCCCTGCCCTCAGCGACCCGTCTGCCTTTTGGGCCTCTTTTATTCTTCCATTTTCTTCCGTCTTGTGGGAGGACAACCCAAGGTGTGTGTGTGTGTGTGTGTGTGTGTGTGTGTGTTTGCGCGCGGACGCGCGCCAGTAGCTTCTCTCTCTTGTGCGCCCTTTTTGTTTGAAGAGGTGGGATGCTCCTGTTGTTTCTGCTTTCGCGAACTCTACACGGTGTTCTCAGCTGCTACGTTGCCGTCGGATCACTCCAGGAGGACAATGCTGGAGTGACCTATCCGGCACTTCGGCAAAGCCTCCGCCATATCGGCCCTCAGCATGCCGTCGAAGAAGAGGGAAGATGGACTTCACGATGCTGCCAGGAGCGACACGGCAGCCGTCTCATCAGCGCGCCTTTGGAACCCTTTCACATCGCCTGTGCACACTGTGAATGGTCGGTTGGCCACTCTCCCTTTACCTCCTCAATCTCCATCTGCGCACGTGCCGTGCACATGGCTGCGACGATAGTCTTCACGCGTGTTCTCCCTCCCCTCCCACAGCGTCGTCAAACTCCTCAGTGTTCCCATTTCGGATCCCACGCTTCCTCTTCTTTCATCCTTGTTTCTCTGGGCCCTGTCAGTCGGTTATCATGTAGACGTACAATCATCGCTGCAAAGACAACAAATTGGGAGCGGCAGCAGCGGCGACCAGCTCAGCCACACAACCGATCCTCTTTCCATGTGCAACACCGCTCGAGGCGAGGTGGGAGATTTGTGGTGTGGCTACGCCAAGCGCTCATATACATCTGAGCAGGTCCACAGAGACGAATGCATGCATCAAGCGCTGCTGCCGCCGCTGAGCCGTTGCTACTCATGTGTCGGCGCCATCTTGTTGGCTCTCTGTCTTTTTCTTTCGTTTCCATTCTGTGCGCATTCCTTTCCATAGCTCTGTCTTTCTCCCGTTTTGTGTGCGTGTCACCGAATCTCTGACGTGCTGCGATGATGTGTCGGCGTATATGTTTGTGGGGAGGGGGGTGCCGTCTCCCCCCCCACCCCACGCTTGAGCTTACGTTTTCTGTTTTCGTTCCTTCTGTTCCCACCCTCTTTGAGTGACGTTTTATGAGCGCGCGCGTGTGTGTATGTGCTTACGTGAGGATACGCTCGCGTGCTTCCTGAGCTTGCAAGCAAGGCCAGACAACGGCAAAAAAACGTGAGACGGCGCTAGAGGGAACTCGTCGTGCGACAAACATGCTGGGAGCACATGCGTGTCGCGTGGGCGTCCTGCGCGTTTTCTACATCCATTCTACGCCCCTTCTCTTCACGTGAGTAGGGCGCTGGCTGCCCTCGTGCAGAGGCAAGCACTCAGATCGTCGCGTCGGGAGGGAATGCCCTCGTGTCTGCACCACGTCTTCTTTACTATCATTGTCCCTTCCTCCCTTTTGCTTCTCCTCTCGTCTTTCGTCTCTCGGTTTGCTTGGTGTCGTGACAGGATGTCGCGTGCACGGGTCAGTGCGCATCGCGCTATCCGAAGTGAAGAAAACGAAGCTGGAGAGAAGCATTCTCCTCCACGTATTCTATACGCGCACAATCAACTCCGCTTTATCCAGCGGTGCAACGTGCTGGCGCTTTTCAGTGAGTGAGGGGCCATCAGACGTCAAACGAGAGTCATGTGAACTCTCTTAAAAGGACCACAGGACTCGTAATTCGTGCATTGCTGCGCTGTTTTCTCTCTCTCTTTCTGCATCGAATCGCGTGAGGAGCAGCGCAGAAGCAGCCGTGTCGCTTTTGTTTTCTCGACGGCGGGAGCTACCTCGGCAGAGGCCAGCGTCCCGAGAACTTTATTGTTGAATGCGTGTGGCAACTTGTGAGGGCG
This sequence comes from Leishmania donovani, assembly GCF_000227135.1. Lineage (NCBI taxonomy): Eukaryota > Euglenozoa > Kinetoplastea > Trypanosomatida > Trypanosomatidae > Leishmania > Leishmania donovani. The sequence goes on along the minus strand of NC_018258.1, from coordinate 123,135 downwards.
GCGACGCCTTGTTTACGCGTTATAGCGCGCCACCTCTTCCACGTGCAGGCCGGACTGCCCCCTCCCTCCCCTCATTGACTGCAGTGTGCTGCATGCTGTACTGCAGCAACAGCAGGTGAAGGGCTCGGCACTGCGGTCTACATACAAGCGCGCACAAACACACCCGCACGACCTCCCGAGTCTTCTGTCGGTGATCACGTCATAATGCCCGGCAGCGTCTCCTCGCCGAGGGGCTCGAGGACAAGTGGCGATGTTCCAGCAAACGTCTCGCGTCGGTCAGCGTCCCTGACGTCGAGATCATCATCGGTGCATGGGCCACACTTGAGCTGCAGTGGGCGATACAGGAATGGCAGCTCTGAATCATCTGCGGCCCGCCGCCGGCTTCGGCGAACACGCTGCAGCTTGAAGAGATCCTATACCGCACATGCCTGCCGCTTCTCTCCTTATCGGCCCCCCTCAGCCGCCATGTTGGACCCCTTCCCCAATGCGAGCATCAATTCGCTCTGCGTTGTGGGGCTCTCAACGCTTTTGACGGTGCACCGTACCGGCGTTCGACTTTATCGGCAGCGACAGCTTCCTGCTCCAGCGCCGCCCTCGACATTGAACATGCTTGCAAGCCGTCCTTCCAGCAACGCTGCCGTGCCCAGCGCATCGCCTGCTGCGGTGCCGCACGGCGTCTGCGAGGCGACAGGCGTGTTCGAGCTGATCGAAACGCGCCATGAGTTCCAGGTTCGCGAGTCGTACCTGTGCGCGGCAATGCAGCCGGTCGTTGTCAACGGCTCTCTCTTCCTCTCCAAGTGGAGTCGCTACTTCTGCGTCGCGTCCGGCAGCGACCGCATCGTGCACGGCGTGTCCGTCATGAGCAGTGGAGCGCACTTCTGCCTGAACCACACGCAGCACCAGACGAGCAAGGTAGTGTGCATGCAGTGCACGCAGCTTGCTCTCGAGCCGTGCCACCCGCTCTCCCTGACACCCGCCGTGGTGAGCGTCGACGAGGTGGGCGTGGTGGTGCTCTTCGACATTGAGAGGGAGGTGGCGTCCGTCTTGGAGCAGGCGCCGCTGTGGTATCGGCAGACCGATGCGCGTCCGAGAGAAAAGGGAGCGGCTGCAGACCCCAGCCACGTCACAAATTCCACCAGGGATAGCGGCGGGCATGCCGGCAGCGGCCTCCACCAGGCGCCTCTGCAGCAGCAGCACCTCACCCCGGAAGAGGAGGATCATGTCCTGAACACGATAGAGAAGGCAGCCATGTCAGAGCGCGTCGTCTACCACCTCGAGCACGGCGTCGCCACGCGCGTCGCTCTCGTCGGACCGTGTGTGGAGCTGTGCAACCGCTGTCACAACGCCTTTTCGCGGTCGATGTCGTCATCACGGGGGTACAAGCTGGTGAGCTTGTATCTCTGCTCGCGTGCACGAGACGTGCCCGCCGATGCGACGCCCCCGGAGCATTTAGGCGACGGCGAAGGTGGCGGGGCGGCCGAACTCAACGTAGTTCTTCTCAGGGTCCTGTGGGGTCCTCGCCGCGCCTTTGTGCTGGAGGAGGTGCACCTCCTGCACGAGGTGGCACCGACGGACGTGTGCGATGTCGGCATCGCCATGAACTCCCCTCCATACGAGGTGGGCATGCCCATGACGCTCTTGCTGGCGAGACCCGCGCTGGAGCTGTGGAAGTTGCGCGGGTGCACGGGAGACCTTATCGAGACATGTCGGGTTTACGCCGCCAACAGCGACGGCCCCCGCTGTGGTTCTTGCCGTGACGCCTCGGAATGTTTCCTTCAGTGGGTTCCCCTCGGCCGCCACCGATTAATAGTCGAGAAAGCCACAGAGATCGAGGAGGAGAATTCTTGGTCCTGCACGGTGGCAATGACGAACAATGACACAGTGCTGCTGCTTGGCAGCGCGCCGATGCCTGTGAATCGCGATGCGCTGGGGAAGACGGCACTAGTTGCCGCATCTCCCGTCGGTGATCAAGGCATTAGCACAACGAGGAAAGAGCTGGCAGCGGAACCGTTCAAGGACACGGATCTGGAGGCCTGGCTGGATGACATCAGCGTCCCTGCTTCGCGGTCGTCGTCGTTGCCGGCGGCAGAGAGCAGCTTAACGGCCCCTGCAGCCGCAAACTGTACTGGGCCACCAGCCGCGGAAAGTACGGCCACGGACGACGATGGCGACAACGACGGCGTCTCAGCTGCCTGTCATGCCGTTACTTTTCCTTACACAGTGCTGATGGAGCTGTACGCCCCTCAGAGGTCCTACAGCAGCCGCACGCGAGAGAGCGCGTCTGCCGTCTCGACAGTGTTGCTGTCTGTGATGCCAGACTGGACGGCAAATCGCCTGCTGCTCTTCATGGAGGACCAGGAGACGCTGCTGAGCGTGCCGCTACCATTTCTGGAACGAGTGGTTACCCTCACCGACGCCAAGCAGCACGAGGCAGACGGTCGAGAAGGGACTGGCGTTGCTGCGGGGCCTTCTATCCCTACGAGCGGAGTCGATGATTTACTGCCCTCGACATCGACTGCCCAAAACCCTCACGTCGTATCGCAGGAGACTCAACCAGGCCGCATGATACAGTATTTCAAGAGTGCCTCGACGCATCTCTGGGGCCCATCCGCACCTTCACACTTTTTTCACTTGGACGCCTCGGGCGGAGAGGTCACCAGAGCCCCACCAGTGCTTAGTGCACCACCGACGGAGGCGCATACTTCTCCAGCAGACGACCGCTCAGCGGCACAGTTCTCAGACGCTGCGGCGGTGTCATCATCCGCTACCGCCGCAGCCGGCAGCCGCGAGCCTTACCGCTTCTTTAGTTTAACACGCCCGCTGATGGCCGCCTTATTTCATCTGTCGGGCGAGCACGAAGAGCCAGCGTCGCTGGCCGTCGTCGAGGCGCCACTCAAGGACCCAGTGACGAGTGTGACGGGCGACGCGAAAGCTCCTGGCATCGCACTGTCTACGCCGCCGATACAGCAGGCCGGCAATGGTGTCATCGGCTCTCCTCCTGCGTGCCCCTCGCCTCTGACTGTCTCTGCTGATGGTGAACGCAGCGGCACTCAGCACCGCTGCCGCCGCGGCTCCTCGTCGGAGAGCAGCAGAGCCGGGAGCTCACGCTACCGCCGCACACGCAAGCCGCAACGCATAGGCAACGGCGCACCTGCGAGCTCTGCGGAAGCCGCGCACACCGTCATCATCGAAGAAGGCGCCGCGGCGCGGGCGTCATACATATCAGCGCAGATAGCGCTTTTGAAGGAAGAGCCCAAGGCGCAGAGAGGCAGTCGCACCTCAGAAACTGGGGTCATTGCTGACGAGGACCACGGCGCACAACACGAGGCCGCCACGACCGTGTCACAGTGGCAGTATGCGCTGCGCCGCGTCGCCGAAGTGGAGGAGCCGCTGGAGCGCAACGCGTTGCTTTACGCATGGAAGGATGGGCACAATGACCTCTACATCCACTTCTCGGTAGAGCTGGACGAGCTGCGGCAGCGGGAGGCGGCCGACGAGGAGGACGGCCACGCAGTCCCTCTTTCACGAAGGGGCGAGACTGGTTCCATCTCGCCTGATGCGTCGAGGCACAGCCGCGGGACAGCCAGGCCACGCTTGACCCTCTGCCGACCAGCAGACGTGGAGGACGGCATTCACTCAATGGGATTTCTCTCGCAGTACAACGCTGTCGTGCACAGGCGCGCCGCAACAGCGAGCTACGGCAACTGTTTCGACTTCAGCTCGTACTTTGTCACCCTACAAGTGCCGCAGCACGTGCTAGACGTGCAGGAGCGAGACAAATACCGATTGGAGCTGGAAGACCTGCGCCTGCAGCAGGCCAGGGACTTGGCGAGCCTCCACCCCTACGATATGGTGACCATCTTCCAGAACGAAGAGCGGGTGTCTGCCAAGGATGCAGCATGGCGGCTACACGCCACCTTCCCCTACGACGATGCGCAAGACGGGCATGCCGTCGACCTGCAGCAGCTCAACCGCACTGCCGTAAGAGACCCCGCTGCGGCCGCGGCGTCGGAGTGGCGGTGGGCCGATGCTTCGGAGGCGAGGGCGTGGTCCAAAGAACACGATTTAGCGCGAAGCTCTACAAACCGTGTCAGGAGTCTCGTGAAGGATCTGAAGGACTGGGAAGTAGGGCCATGGGCCTACGCCACGCGCTGGCCGTCCAGAGAGGAAGAGCTGCGAGGCGACGATGGCTTCATCTGGAGCGCTTCAGAGGCCCCTGAGCACACGTGTCGTCGTCGCCGACTTAGCCGCCTTCGTGTCAGCATTGCGGAGCTGAAGCGCCAGACTGAGCTCATGGCGTCTCATCAGCGAGAGCTGGAGGAGCTGCGAGAGGCGCTGGGGTTGTAGTCAGGAGGCGACGAACAACAAAAGGGGCTGCGGGAACTACTGATTCCGTGGAGACAGCCGGCCCTCTAACGCACGCGTGTGCAAATGGGGGATTGGGGGGCTGCGTGGGCTCATCGAACGGATGTGTCCCCGTCTCACTGACTCCATCGCTTTTTGTTCTCTTCCTGCCAATCTTTGCCGTCGTCTTCTCCTAGTGTCTCTTTCTCTCCCCTGCCTCTGTGTGTCGTGTGCGTTCCTCTGCACGTGCTCTTTAACGAGCCACTGTTGTTGTTTTGCCTCTCCGATCATCCTCTTTTTTCATAGCCGCAGAACTCGCTGTATGCGATGGGGGCGGTTGAAGTAGACGGCGGCAACGCACAACAACCGGTGTCCACCTCCCCGCTCCACAGACACAAGCCCATACACATCTGCACTGATACCCGATCGCCGATAACACGTTCGGCTGCGCAGGTGACGAATGCGTTGCGGTGTCTTCGGTAAGTCGATCCTATCGCTTCTCTCTCTGCCCTCCTCCCTCTCCTCTTCGTGGCGTGCACGCGTCCCTGCCGCTTTCACGTGTGTGTGTGTGTGCGTGCACGCGAAAGACTGCTCTTCACCGGCCATGCGGCGCACTTGTCATCTCTTCGCCGGGTCTGTGCTCGATGCGCCGTCGCTCGAGTTGCGCAGGGCAGCTCAACGAGTAGCGCGCGCTGAGACCCGTCGCCTGCGGGAGAAAAAAGCGGTAACAAACCCCTACCACAAGGAGCAGTACATCAGTGCTTTTCTCGAGGCTCACAGCACAGCGCTGGTGCATCAGCACGTCGTCTCCACGTCTGCCAGTGCCAAGCACATCGACGAAACGCCCGCGACGTCACTTACCGCCGCACAGGAACTGACGACCCTGGCGCAGGAGCTGGACGCACGTTATGCTACTCATGACTCCCCGGCAAGGCTGGCCCGCTCAAGCGCTGAGGCGTCGCCCGCTGACAGCGCTACTCGGCCGAGCATCGGCTCTCTATGGCCCACTCCTCGCATCATGTTTGGTGCGTGGCGCAGCACGAGTGGTGGAGACACGCGTCTGCGACAGCGCCTGCGCTCGGCTGATGTGATGCGGCACTGCGTGATCCGCGAAGCCCGCACGCCACCATCCCTCTCGCCGGAGGTGATCGAGCGGATGCTGCCGCCGCGGCTTCCGGCGCCAGCACAGCGCTTAATGGTCTACTTAAAATCCGAGCGCTTCCAGCGTAGTCCGGCCCCGGAGACCTGTGATCGACTAGAGTCTCTTCTCTCGGCGGCTCTGCGTGCACTTCACTACTCACATGAGATGCAGCGAGCCGTTGCCCTCTACGCAGTTCTGTGTCTCAGCACCTTCAGGGACTGGCACATGGCCTCCGCCATTGTGGTGTCTCTGGTGCAGCGGTGGTCGGCACTGGTTGCGCTCCCCGCTATGAGCTCGTCTGAGTCGATGAAGGCTGTGCACGAGGATCGCTCGCACATGATCGCGCTGTTCCTGGAGACTGCGCGATGCAGTAGCTCGAGGCCCTTCTTCACTGCACCGTCCTTGGAGGAGCTAGATAAGGTGTGTGTGGCACTACACAAGCCATTTGAGGAAGCGGATGCTGGCGCGATCGCATGTATCACGCACGGAGGCAGATCTCTCGACGATAACGGCACGAAGAGCAACGGCACTGCTGCTGCCTTCTCGCCTCGCTGGGATCCTGTCGTGTCGGCACCGCTGCTGTCGGTGATGGGTTTGCACAGGCTCAACGGCAGCCCGTTTTCCGGAAGCGAAACAGCGAAAATGAAGTCCCTGGCGGAGCGTTTCTGCCTGCATCGATCTCGTCCCTCCCCGTCTCCATCTGCACCTGCGCGCGCTTCCGGGCCAGCGTACATGCCTGCCTTAGCGTGGGGTGAGTATCTGCGGGCACTGCACCGCTGTGGCGCCTCCTTGGCGGAGATGCAAGAGGCGACAGATCGCATCACCGACAAGGCCTGTACGCGCCATGCCGATTCGCTTCTCTCCAGCACGCACGTGTGGAACGCGTACCTCGCCTGCAGTCCGGGCAGCCACGCCAAAGAGCTATATGAGAAGAATTTGCGCGCCTACAAGGTAAGAGAAACGCCCGCCACCACAGCAGCGGTCATGATCGCGCTTCTGCGAGAGGGAACGGCAGAGAGCCGCGTCGAGGCCCGTACTCTGTGGAAGCGCCTCCAGCACGTGCACGTATCCGGCAAGATGGTCCTGCACACCAGCAGTACATTGATGGCCTATATTCGACTGCTGGAGGTGGAGGGCCAGGCAGACGAGCTCTTGGAGCTTCTTACCTCCTTTGAGGGGCTGTACGAGCCGTTTGGCGTGGCACCGGAGTCTTTTTCACGAGCGGTGGAGGCGGTGCATCAGCGGGGCCGTGGCAGCTCAGGGATCGCAAGGGGCCTCGATCTCCTTGCCCATATCTGCCACGCACACCCCTTCCTCGTACCGCCACTAGTGCGCTACGCTGTGGTGCAGGCGATTGAGCGGACTACGACGGCCGCTGCATATGCGAAAGTCGCTGTGACCAGCCACAATGACAGAGTGGAGGCTTCGCTCCCTGCCGCAAGTCCGTTAGCGGCAGCGGCGCTTGAGTTCTCTGCCGACGACCTCGCTGCGACACTCTGATCGGGCGCCGTCGGACGCGATTGCGGGCGCTGATACGCGGTGGCTTAGCGCCGCTCCCATGCGCTGCGCATGCCGGCTTTCTCCTCTTTGCCCTTCACACGCAATCAATCGATTTCACAGCGGTAAAGCGAGGCCCTCCCGCTCCTGTAGCTCTGCCTACTGTGCAGCGCTCACCTGCTCTCTTAATATGCCCTGCTGCCCCCCCCCCTCCTCCTTCCGTAGCGAGGGGATCCTCTGTCTGGCGCGCATGCTTGCCGGGCGCACGCACATCGCTGTCCTACGGGCGCCCGATTTCTGTCACGCAGAGTATGTGCGCGGTGTGCTTGCCCCACCAGCCTTCAGGCGTGGGTGTGTCACAGCCACTCCGCCTACCACCTTCCCCCCTCTCTCCCGCCGACACCGCCGGCGTCCGTTTCGTGCAGGTCGCCGACTCGTCTCTCTCTTTGTAAAGAAGCACTTTGCGGTTTTCTGGGTTCTGAGCTCCCTCAAGCGGCACAGACCCGGCGTGCCGTGGTGGCCCATTTGCCCTCGGAGGGTCGGTCATTGAGGGGGCGAACAGCGGATCCAGTGGGGTCGACGCTACCCCAGCTACGCTGGTGGATGGCAGCACTAGAATTGTACGGCTCCTCTTCGTCTCTGTAGAGACTCTCACTGCACTGGCGAGCTCGTCACATAGCGGGAGGAAGAGAGGGCGAGAAACCTATCTTGCCCTAACGCCCAGCGCGTCCCCGCACGTACACATACGCTCACCCCATCGTCTGTACAAGACAACACACACACACACACAGACACAAGACAACGTCAGTACGGCGCATTGTGGATCTCCGCCACACGCAACTGCCGCTCTGCACCGTTCATCTTTCCTCACGGCTGCTTCGGCCTCTTTTATCGTCTCGCCCCTCGCTCGTTGTGGCGAAAAAGGGGTAACAACGAACACCTCTGTGCAGCGCGCCGAGCTCACTTGCTGCTTCTTTGACCTCTGCACACCTCCAACGCATCGCGATTCACCGGCGTCTCCCCGCACAACGTAGAGCGCCAAGAGACACACAGCCACCCACGTGCGAAGGGGAAGAAGCGAAGACGTGCAATACACCGAGAGAGGGGGGGTCAAACAAACGGCGATAGGGCGTCATCATCCTCGCTGCTGCTGCTGCACTCTCTCAAGCGCATCCTTTCTCCTCGTTTTCACAGGTCCACCTCATCGCACGGAGACGGTGTGATGCGCTGTCGAGAAGCAGCGGCAAGGCGACGTGCTATAAACTCGACTCTTTTCCTCTTTTTTTTTGCTCGCCCTCGCCAGCACTGACCATCTTGGCGCGTACGTGCGTGTGTGCGTGGTAGTGTGTTGGCGTGCCGTTGCGGCACTGACGCACAGACACCCCTCTGCGCTGCGGAGGGGTCACCTCCACACGCGGACAACGACGAGGGACACAAAATATACGGACGACGGTCACGGAAAAGTGCAAGGCGCCTCTGCCTCCGCCGCGTCGGTACCCCTGCGTCTCGCTGCGACGGCTGATTAAAGACGATTGGTGTTTCTCAAAACAGCGTAGTGCTCCGCCACCGAACTTCCCCTGTACCTTTTCTGGACTTGCCACGTAGTGTTGCACACGCACGACGGAGTGCGCGCGCGCGTTGGCGGGGATGTTTCAATGCCCCCGTGAGCACGTGGCGGCACTCAAGGAGGTGAAGCGGACCGTGGGGATCAACCACAGCTACCTCGATGGGTGGATTTATCTCTTCCTCGCCAACAAAAAATTCGATGTTGCGGAGACGGTCGCCAAGCTGCGACGGCGCGATGATATGGAGCGCACGGTATTCGCCAAGTACACTATGACGGACAGTCTGCGCAAATCGATGCGGGCGGGCATTGTGCAGTACATTGGAAGAGATAAAGAAGGGCATCCGGTGCTCTACTTCAACACCGCGCGCGACAGCCCCAAGGCGGAGCAGCGGCCGGAGCGGCAGGCGAACATGGATATGTTTCTCAGCTGGTGTGTGCGCTGCGACCGAAAGAACCCGGCGGCGATGGTGACGTGGCTCATCAATCAAGAAAACGCTTCGATGCTTCGCAACACGGACCTGATCTTCCAGAAGGAGATGGCACTGCGCATCAGCAAGTTCTTCCCTGGCGTCGTTTCCCGCATGTTCATCTGCAACATGAGTAGTGCGCTGACGTTTGTGATGAAGCCGCTGCTACGGCAGCTGCCCAAGGTGATCAGCGACTGCATCTTTCTCTTCTCCGCCGGCGACATCAGGAAGGGCGAGCTGCTGAAGCGCATCGACGCGAGCGTGCTGCCGGTCGAGATGGGCGGGTGCAACGACTGCGACCATCCGCCAAACTACGAGCGCTTTGCGACGACCATCGAGTCCTACTTCGACCGCTGCATCCGAGCGCTCAGCAAGGGCATCTCCATCAAAGAAATGGAGGTGATGGAGGAGTTTGGCGTCGACAAGGACGGCGCGCCCGTCGCTCTAGCAGGTGAAGGTGCGGCCGCAGGACACGGCAGTCCCATATACCCCTCCAACGGCTCAGCCGTCATGAGAGATACAGAGGCGTACCGAGGCATCTCTACTCCTCGGTCGGCCATGCCCACGACGGCGAGCGAGGAGACGCTCGACTTCGCCATCATGCAGGATCCGTGCGCCGTGTCGGTGGATGCGGAAAGGCGGAGGATTACGGTTCAGAGCGCCGTCCGGCCAGGCCGAGAAGGGTTGCCTCTCACGTCGCCCACGAACGGCGCCACCGCCATCGCCTGGAATACGTCGTTCGATTCGACGCCGACGGCTTCGCCATCGCTCCTTAACCACGTGTCAAGCTCTGAGCTTTTCGAGTGCGTTAGCGAGCCGGGTGAATCCATGGAGGACTTCCTCGACGCTACCATCACGAGGGAGGGGCTGTACCGGGTGCACCTTAACTCGATTGAGGAGTTCTCATACTCGGCGGTGCTGCGCAAGGTGTTTGCGCAGGGCCAGGGCGGCGGCGGCGGCGCCATCGCAGAGCAGCAGGATGCATGTCTCCGTGACTGGATCTCTTTCCGCTGCCACTGCGTGGAGCTGGTACCAAAGCTGGAGCACCTCTTGCAGGCACTGCGACTGGGTGCAGTGCTGCCAGCAGAGGAAGAGGATCTGACCACCCAGCTGCGCCGCTGCAGCCACTTCATGCTGAACCTCTTCCCACAGACGCGACAGACGTTGCCCTTTCCTTTGTTGGACTGGTACGCGGCGGGGTCGACGGCGTGCCACCGCAGTGCTGATGCTGCCGCAGTCTCGTTCACGGGCAAGGAGGAGGCGGCAGCTCACGCAGTCGTAGACCTGTTTGCTGTGAACCCGCGGCGGCTGGCGTTCCGGCTAGACTGCACGTCTCCCGACAATGTCCTTCTCTCTGCTCAGGCCGGCGCTATCGAGTTTGTGGAGAACTGGGATGACTTGATTGCGGTGGACGAACGCAAGAAGCGGGTGGTGCGCCGCCTTCTCCTGACGTGGCCTCCGCAGACGGATCGCTGCACCTTCGAGGCGCAGCTCCACGCCAGAGCGCGCCAGCTGTGGGCGCAGCTCACACCGCTGTTCCGCGTCTACATCGAGGCCAAGGTGGGCATCTCCATCGCGGAGTTCATCCAGCACTACGGCCTGCTCGTGCCAGGTGGCCGCATTGATGAGACGGCGGAGTGGTACCGGCTGCTTTATGCGGCGGTGCTGCAGTACCGCGAGCTGCACCGCCGCAATTGGCTCTTCTACGTCTTCCCCCCACTGAGGCATGCCGGCGCGACAGCAGACGAGCCGCCAACGATGGAGAGGCTCTTGCAGGCTCGCGGGGACGCCGGCGCGGATGTGCAGGCCGCGATCTCGCTCATGACGCTGGTGGAGCAGTCACTGCGCTACACCGCCGATCAGCTGCGCACGAACGGCGCCGGCGGTGCCGTGGCGACGCGCACCATTGTGGAGCGCTACATTGAGGTGAGCAAGGCAAAGATCTCCATCCCGTACGATACCCAGCGCTCCGGCGTGCTGCCCAGCGAGAGCATTGCGCAGTACAAGCTGGCCGCCGCAGCGTGCCTGAGGAACGTGGAGGCACCGCTGCAGGAGTTTCTCTTCACGATCGTGAGCCTGGCAGTGCTCAAGCAGGAGTACCCGCCCGACATGAGCAAGGGGGAGATCATGTCGAGACTGCAGCTAGCCAAGACACAGAGCGAGGCGGACATCCAGAAGCGCCGCCAGCACCAGCGAGTTGCCATCTCATTTGCGCGTATCTGCTCCGAGCTCCAGGGCAGCTTTGGCAATGATATCCACAACTTGCTGACGACATATTCCGCAGCAGGCATGCAGGCGGACGGGTACGCGCTGGGGCTGGAACTACTGCTGGCCGTCGCCATTCTGAGATGCCGGCGGAACAGCGACGGCAGCGGTGGACTTGACGGGGCGTCCTCGTCGACCCCGGCTGACATTATGCCTGCGGCAACCGCCTTTAGCGAGGACGATAGCTCCACAGGGGGTGTTGACGCCGCGGTGCGTGATTCAGCAGCGCCTCCCTCCCTGGACGTCGAGTCTCTGCGGGAGACACTGAACGCGATGAGCCACTCCGCGTCCCGACTCGCATCCCTCAAGCGGATGTACATCTTCTGACACACGGTGCGCGCTTTTGTGGCAGGGTTCCGTGTCTCCTAGCTGCCAGGCGTATGCCCGCTTGATGGTGTGGCGGTGCATGTCTGAATGCCACGGCGTGCAGTTGCGGCGGAGCAGGAGGCGGGGCGTACGCGTTGTCCGCCTTCTTCGATTCCCGTCGCTTTCTCTCGCTGCCGCACTGTCCAGAACGGAGCCTTGATTGCCCCCTCCCTCTGCTGGTATCTGCTTCTTACTTGCATGTTCATCAACGGCTACACAGCTGTCAGTACCGTTGTTACACACACGACAGCGTACGGTGTGTCTGTTTTCCTATTCAGCGTGTTCATCCTCTGCCGTAAAACTTAGGCTCTGCTTCAGCCCACCTCCGCCCTACCCTCGGAGGGCCCATCGTGTGGCGCGTAGCGGCCGTAGACAGGTGCTATAGCAGTGCGCCGCCTCGTGCATTCGAGCACGGCCTTCAGCCTCGAACTCTACCTACTGCGGCCGCCTTGTAGGCTGCCCCAGAGCCGCTCCTCCCAGCATGCTGGTCGATACCGATGGTGCATCTCTCTCTCAGGCGGCTGAGGCCTCCCACACCAGTTGGCGGCGTGAGCGCGGGGGGGGGGTAACAGGTACGTTCGAGTTGCGCGGACACACTCTGCCTAATCCTATGGATGGCGCACGCGTGTTCGCTGTCGCGGGCCGCTCCGATGCAATGCCATCCAGGCCCTGACCGCCAACATCAGCAGCGATACACCGCTCGAGCTCCCTCCCTCCCCCCCCCCACACACGCACTCTAAATTGTAGGTGCCGGACTCTGTCACCACCAGAGGTGGTTTGACGTGTTGCAGGGGATAAGGTTAGGGGCTGCCTGGCTTCCCCACCGGGTGACCACACTGGGCCCTGAGGTGGCACGCTGCGGTGCCCTCGCATCACCGGGAACGAGCAGATTGGGAGGAAAGCAAATGGGCACACAAGAGGAAGCTCTCTCCCCCTACCCCTCTCTGTTTTCATTCCAGCACTCTTCCGACCGTGTGACGACGCGCGCGGCCTCTCGCTCGTGTCAACGCTTCTCGGTGTGGTGCTGTTCTCTTTCTTGGCCCCCTTGGTGCAGAGACGCAAGGGTATCACTGCCCATGATGATGTCTTTGAACTCTACCCTCTCCATGTCTCCACCTCTTCCGTCGACAGATATATGCGAGCGTCCGAACACCTCCTCTCTTCTCTCCGCGAGTGAACAAGGTCACGGAGGTCGGCTCTCGAATACGTGACAACGAAATACCATCACAGGCTTGCAGGCAAAGATCACCCCACACACACTCTCTCTCTCTCGCAGCAACGGCGTTCCGCTAGAGGCACCCCAGGACCTCACCCTGCACACACACACACACGCACGCACACACAGCAATGCCCACCGCTGCCACAGGAAAGTCGGCGATGCCTTACCCAAACGAAAGCGCGCACGGGCACGAGTGGGAGTACGACTCCCCGAACAGAGACGGTGCGGAGCTTCTCGAGGAGCAGGCGTACGCTGCCGAGGTAGAGGGCCACAAAAAGAAAGCGGCAGCCACTTCGGAAGACTCGCAGAAAGGAGTGGACCCGTTCGACTTCTCAGTCAACAGCCCAGAACAGCGCATTGCCCGCATGGACCGCGAGCGGGCGGAGCGGGTGCAACGCCGTCGCACGGAGCTCAATTTCTTTCAGCGGTGGTTTAGTTACATCCTCCCCTATGGCGGCGTCGTGGCCTCTGGCATCAACCTCGCCAGCTCTTGCATTGGCGCGGGTATTATCGCGCTGCCCTCCGCCTTCAACGCCGCAGGCATTATCGTGGCCATGATCTACATGGTGGTCATCGCCTACCTCACCATCTACTCATACATACTCCTCGCCATTGTCGCGAAGAAAACGGGACTGCGCAACTACGAGCAGATCGTGCGCACGCTGATGGGCCCCGGCGCAGGCTACTTCCTCGCCTTCTGCCTCTGGTTTCTCAGCTTTGGTGCGGAGGTGTCGTACGCGATTTCGCTGAAGGATGTGCTGACGGCCTTCCTGGACGCGTCGGAGACTGCTCCGGCGTACCTCCAGACGCTCTCCGGTCAGCGTGTCATGACGTTTGTGCTGTGGCTCGTGGCCATGCTGCCGCTGTGTCTGCCGAAGGAGATCAACTCGCTGCGCTACTTCTCCTGCGTCGCGATCTGCTTCGTCGTTTACTTTGCGATCGCCATGGTGATACACAGCGGCGTGAACGGCCTGCAAGAGAACCCCCGCCCTGCTGTGAAACTCTTCAACCAGGGCAACACCGCCATCGGTGGCCTGGCCACTTTTCTCTTCGCCTTCATCTCGCAGCTCAACGCGATGGAGGTGGCGGGTGAGATGCACAAGTTTTCGGTGCGCCGCATGTCGATCGCATCCGCGATTGGAGTTTGTATTTGCTTTGTGCTGTACTTCTTTGCTGGTCTCTTCGGCTACCTGGACTTCGGCCCGAAGGTCACCGGCTCGGCGCTGAAGCAGTACAACCCCGTCAAGGATACAATGATGGGTGTCGGTTACGGTGGCCTCATGTTGAAGCTGTGCGTCGGCTACGGTCTGCACATGATCCCGGTTCGTGATGCCATCTACTACGTGTGCCAGACAAACGTGCACAACATCGCCTGGTGGAAGAACGCGTGCGTGTGCGGGTCAATGGCCGTATTGTCGCTCATCTGCGGTCTCTTCGTGCCTCGCATCAACGTCGTCTTTGGACTCGTCGGTGGCTTCTCTGGCGGCTTCATTGGCTACATCTACCCAGCGCTCATGGTCATGTACTCCGGCAACTGGACCTTCTCGAGCGCTGGTTTCTTCCACTACGTCTGCACCTACCTGCTGCTTTTTGTTGGCGTCATAGCTGTAGTCTGGGGTACCAGCGCCGCCATTTTTGACGAGGTCATGGCACAGCGCGGCTAAGCGGGCTATCCCTGACCCGCGTGGGCGTGTCTTCCGCGATTCACCTCACTTTTTTCGGCTCGCTCCTTTTCTTTGTCACCGGCACACACGAACTCGCACACACGCGTCTCTCGCTGCGTTTCCCTGCTGCGTGCGCTCTCCACCGAGTGCACCGTTGTTTTTTCCTTCTTCGTTTTTAATGTCTTTCTCTCTCTCTCTCTCGATCTCTCTTTTCCTCGCTGTTGTCGTTTTTTTTTTTCTTCGTTGTTGGCCAAATCGACATACCGATGCAGGGACGCAGGATGGCCGATGGCCCCAGAGAGGAGGGGAGAAGGTTTAGGGCTGCAACGGCGCAAGGATGGATGGTCGCGACGGGGTGGGAGGAGTGATCTAAGCATTGACCGTTGTTGCTCAGGGCAGTTGATCGCCCCCTGGCTGGCACTTGTGTGGGCACATTGGTGCAACCGCAGCTGCGCACGATGCTGTGACCGTTGAGCGGTGTCGCACTGCCACCATGCCCTTCAAGGTCTGGCCTCCATTCACTCGCTCTCTCTTACCCTTCGACTAATTTAGCGCCCGCAATGTTGTTTGCTTGAGAACGGAAGTGAGGGCTCCCCACCACCGTCTTCTGCCCCACCAGCGCTGCACCTCGCCGACAGGCGCCTCGTGTGCCTCCTTGCATACCCCCTCCTCCTCCTCCTCCCTCTTGCCTGGGCATTTCAGGATCATCCGAAAGTCTGATTGACTCCGCTCTCCCTCTATATGTGCCGCACATCTCCGTGCCCACTGTGGCTCGATGTGCATGTGCGAGTGGACGTTCAGCCCAGCGTGAGAGGCGGGGGCCTTGCACCGCGTACACGCATGCACGTATATGCGTTTTTTCACCTCTGTGCGTTTTCCCTCACGCTTCTTGTCCCTGCGAAGTGTTTGGTCTGCTCTCCCTCTCCATCTCCCCGGACTCAGCGAAAAGGACAGCACCACCGCCCCCCTCCCCCCCTCAAGCCTGTGAGCTGGTGCTTCGCCGCCACGACCGCACACTCACACAGATGAGTGATCGCGCACATGCCAGCGCAGCGTTGCCTCCCCTGTTCTTTTTTTTTTTCGCGGCGGCGATATAAAGCGAGCAATCAACCGATAATGACCCACCTTGTTGTACACTTCTAAGAACGCGGCTGTTCCTTCGTTTTTCCTCATCCCTCCTGCCCCCCTCCCTCGTCGTTCCAAGGAGTAGGTGGAAGGCGTGGGCAGCGACAACACGTGTTCATGGTGGCGTCCACAGCTTGCTTGCGAGGAAAGACAGAGGTGCCTTCTTTTCATGTCCGTCTTGCTCTCTCCTTCTCTCCCTCCCCTTCTGTCAGGAGGGGAGAAGAGCGAACGCAGCGGACAAGGCGAAATTCAAAAAAGAAATGCGCCCCGCCTTCCCTACCGGCCCTCTCTTGCGCAGTTTCGTGTGTGAATGTTGTGTTCCCTGTAATTTTGAGCTCCCTCTCCCCTCCCCTTCCCCTCCCCTCTCTCTTTGCCTCTCTCTTTTATTCGAGCTCTTTTCTGTCGGAATGCCATTCCTGTGGTGCTTCCTCGCCCTCCCTCCCCCCTTTTCATTTTTCCGTTGTATCTCTCTCTATTTCTCTATTTCTCTCTCCCTCACACAGACGCGCATGTCTTTCAGGTGTCTTACTTCCGTCGAGCCAGGAGCGTCTGTCGCTGAGACCTTCCCTCCGCCTACTCATCTCTGACGAACCAACTGCGTATGTTTTCCCAGGTTTATCTTGTTTGACGTTTATTGCACTCTACTTGTGTTGTGTCACCTCTTTCTTGGCCTTCGCCCTCTCACTGCGAGCCTCCTGCTCCTCCCACGCAGCACTCACTGATTCATAAGCCCATCTACAGTGCTGCTTCCCATGTGCGTGCCCTCCTCCTCCTTCCGCCAATTCTCTTCGATGCGTGCACGTGTGTCTGAGCGGGTGACCGGGCGCGTGGGGGTGCTGTGCACCTTGGTGCTACGTATCAGGGACGGCCTTCTTTTTTCTTGTTCTCAGCACTTGTTGGTGAGGATGACCTTCCTAAACCTCTCGGATCTGCTCTCCGTCGGTGTCGACGAAGCGGCGTCTTTGCGTGCGCACTGGTGGGCGCGTTTCTCGTCCACCCCCTCTCTCACTTCGTTTTCCAGGTGTGGGTCGCCTGCACATTCACGCAGTGAGACGGACTGTCTATCGTCCACGTGCTCAAGAGCATCTCAAGAAGGACTAAATGGAGGGAGAAAGAGAGTAGTGCGTGTGCCTATCAGCACAGACACCGCGACGTGTGCACGCATACACGGGTAGGCACTGAGGAACGCCTCCCAATATGCGTGCACGAGCACACGCATACCTGCCATCGCCAATGGGACGGTAGCTCAGCAGACGCACCCGCAGATTCGCAATGTGTGAAGGGTACAGCAGCTGTGATGCGCCCAAGCCGGCGGACAGCGAGTGCTCACAGATTGAGATTGCATGCTAGGTGAGCGGAGCCAACAGAAGCAGAAGCCAATGGCGTGGCATCCTCCCACTTCCCCAACTCATGGCTGTTACTTTCCTCTTTACCAGAGGTGCCACATAACGGTCCATTCATAAGCGTGTAGTCGCGCACGTTTCGTCCATCATATACGCCCCTGCCCCCCCATACACACACGAAAACACTCGCACGGAGGTGCATCGCTGCGATTCATCTCCATTCTACGGCTTACAAAATACCTACTCTCTTGTAAGAGTTTTCACGGAAGACGCAGTGCTGGCGGACTCTTGTGCGGCTCTGACGCCTGTAAGCGCTCACGGCGACCTCCCCGTATTGCTCGTCGCAGCGCCGATGGGCTTTGCGGGGGTACGCCGTGGACCCGCAGCCTGTCATCCATCCCTGGCGGTGTGGAGAGGCAGGGGGCGCACACACCGTTGGGTGCCCTTTGGTGACGCCTGTATCGCGCGACTCACCCGTGCCACTTCGCTTCGCACAGCTCTTTTCTTTGGATATCGCCACCGTCCCCATGACGTGTAAGTTTGATGGGCACCACCACCACCACCATTCTTCACAGACATTATGCATGTCTCGGGCGTGGGCTTTTCTCTATACCTCCTCCTCTACCTCTTCTCTCCGATTCACCTCTCTCTGATCCCACCCCTCTCTTCTTTACGCCAACATGTTTGCGCACGTCCGCCGCGAACTCTCCATGCACGACAGCCACTAACACGATTCTGTTTCACCGCCACATACACAACTACTAATCTCACTAAGCATCCACTCTAACGATCTCCTTCGCCTTCCATCATCCGTGTTTCCCGCAGACGCGTACGTTCGCTTTTCCTTCTCCCTTCATGCAGAGATCAAGCGAGACGCGCACCCACGCCCAGACACGCACACTCGGCCTCTAACCTCTGCCGACCCGCCACACACTCTGTGAAGCGTCTGCGTAGGACTCCCACACTGCCGACAACACAGCCGAGCAGACGAGAGCGCCAAAGAGCGTCCTTCTCTTTACCTCTGAACTGAGTGCCGCTTAGTGTCCACGCATTCCGGCTTCTCACCCACCGCACCCTTACGCGCCCGTTGCCACAGCGAGCACCTCGGCCCACAAGCCATTGCATACTCCATCCGAGAGCGAGTTCCGAATCGCTCGGCACCGAGGACATAACGACAGATCAGACCTGAACTCCGAGTTTGACATGGAAGTAGCGCAGGGATACGACGCGAAATGCGTGCGGGGGGTGGAGGACGTCTCCTCCGCCGAGGCGCCGGACCCATACGACTTCTCGCGGTACGACCCGAGGCGCCAGATCGAGTTGCAGGACAAGATCCGCGCTGATCGCGTGGCCCGCCGCCTCGTCCCCGCGAATGTGTTCCAGAAGTACTTCGACTACTTGGTGCCCTACGGCGGCCTGGTTTCCACGGGCCTCAACCTGGCCAGCTCCTCCATTGGTGCCGGCATTATTGCGCTGCCCTACGCCTTCAACGCCTCTGGTCTTGTTATGGCCATCAT
>NC_018258.1:97951-104320 GCF_000227135.1 Leishmania donovani | reverse complement strand
TCAGACGCGCGAAGCGATTCGAGACACACCTCCATTGGACGCACTCCTAAGAGTGCGTCTGTGTTGTGGATGGCGAGGTAGACGCAAGCGAAGGCAGCAGCTGCGGAAGTCTTGTTGTTTACTCCTAATCCGCGCTTTCTGCTGTTGCTGCGTCCCACCCAGTCCCCATCGACGGTATCCGTGAGCATGTGCACGACGGCTTTGTTGGGCGTCACCTCTGACACAGCCCACCTGCGCGTACATGCTGCTGTTTTTTTCTCTGAAATGCCGCCTAAAAAGGAGCGAAACCACAAGATCAACGTGAGTGTCTCCCGCATCCAAGCGTACGGCGGCCTGCTGGCCAGAAGGGCAGCACGCTCATTGGTGCCTCTCTCTTCTTTTTGTTTCTCTGTGCTTCACTGCCTTTCCCCCTCCACAGCCCACGCTGAGCGCACGGCACGAGTGAATGGTGTGTGCGTGTGGGCAGGGGAAGGAGTGGAGGCGAGAGAAAGGCAACACCACGCCATGAAGTACCACCAAAAAAAAAAAAGAGCGAAAAGCGCAAACAAAAAAAAAAGAAAGCATGTAATCTCCCCGGTCTGCCTCCCCTCCCTCTCCTCCTTTTCTTCTCTTTTTTTCTTCCTTCTTCCGCTGTTTTTTTTTTCTGTCGTCGTAAATGTTTTCCCTCCTCTCTCCGCTCGGTGACCCACAGACCGGCAAGCACCGCGCAGTTGATAACAGCTGTTTCGGTTTTGCTCGTCCTCTGTCTCGCTGCCTTCTTCCTTTTCTCGCGCTCTTTTTTTCTGATTTTCGTTTTGATTTTGATGGTTGTTGTCTTTTGCCTTTTCTCCGCCCTGACGATGCCGACCACTTCACGGCGGTACCAGGGTCCGCTACCCCACTCTGCGGGGAAGTCAAGAGCCTGTACGGCCTCACAGGCTCTTGGTGTCGGCGGACAGGACTGGGCTGGCGCTGCGCGGAAGAGACTCGCAGACACGACCACGTGAGTGCCATCCCACTGCGAGTTCTGTCGACTATTCAAAACGTGTATAGCTTCCACCCGCTGCCTTTCGGCTTTTGAGGCGTTGCGGCGATATCGAGCTTAGTCCTTGGCCTGGCCTGCGCTGTATGCATTTGGATCGCCGTTTGCTAAAACCACGCCAAACGGTGCTGGCCATCCGGGGCCGACACAGCCGTCGTGCAGCAGAGGTAGAAGAGCTGTGGTTGTGGACGCGTCTATGTGTTGGTGTGTTCGTGGTAGAAGGACACACGCTGGCGAAAACAGGATGTGAACAAGCGTGCTGGCTTTTCGTTTGTGGTTTTTTGTTCTGTTCCCTCTTACTACTTAGTCTGCGCTCCTTTCGGCTGTGCCTCTTGTCCGACATCCGGCCCATTGTTCTCTTCTGCCTCGTTCTTCCTCTCTCGCAGTTTCTCTGCCACGCGACGGCCACTCAAGCATGTCGACACCACTGCAGAAGAAGTGCGGGATGTGCTGAAGGAGCACGAAGGAAGTAAACGAAAGGAAGAACGAAGGTGAGCGAGTGGATGCGTCTGCCGGCGTAAGTGGACGAAGAAGAAGATCGCCAAAACTCTGCCGCCCCAGGACCGGCGATAACGTGCAGGACTGGAGAGCGCGGGGCTTTTCGGACACAACACCCGTTAAGGCCCGCTTATCCTCTTGCACCTTCTTTCCTTTAACGTGTTGGGCGGTGAGGAGCACCTCATAATGCCTCACTGTGCCGCAGTCTTTTTATGGCGGCGACTATACCCTTCTGAGCGAGATGTGCTCCGCCTAACGAAAGAAACGATCCACCATGGCACGGCGTAAACGGAATCGCATCCGCATCAGACGTGCCTACCCCTGCGTCGTTCGGCGGCCCAACGAACTCGTGTCTTTGTTGTGCTTCACCCACCTCAGTCACCGGTAGGTGCGAGATAACGGACCGCAGATGCATCTCGGCACGTGCGCAGCAGTCTTTACCCACGCACGGCCCTCCCTGATACTCCCGTGGCTCATATCCAGCGAGCGCCAAACAGCATGGCCTCTTTTTCCATCTGCGCACAATCGCCTCCTCTTTTTCCGTGGTTTCGGTGCAGCTTTCTTGATGGCATGATTCGATGCTACTAATATACTCATGGACGCCGCCGCAAGAAGCTGCGGGCCCCGTGCTTGCAGCGACCGCGCTGAGTGCGAAACGATGGTGCGGGGACGTGGCCTGCGGCGAGTACAACCGGGCCACTCACGACACGTACAAACAAGCGCGGCTCTTACTACGGACTCGCTCCTCCTCCTCACGGCACTCTCACGCGGGCCCTCTAAGTGTGGTAGATGGCATCTGGAGCCACTGGCCCGTCGCGTGCGCCTCGCATTTTAGTTTTATCTGTGACCGTGGCGCGTCGGAATAAAAGGACGAGGCGGACAGGCTTGCCGAACCGGCAGTGGCAAAGAAGCCGACGCCAACTTTATGGACGGCAGACCTGTTCATCGGTTGCACACGCTAGGCCGACATGCCCTCGGTTACCCGCGCGGCAGACATCACTGCTTCCGCCCTCGAGCAGGGCCTTGGACGCGGTCCGCATCTATCAGGGCATGCTGTCGACCCAGGTCCATGTGACGCCGATGGTGCGGCACGTATGCGAAGGGGGAATGAAGAAGGACGGGAAGAGCCCACTAGCCGCTCGCTCCCGGTTCAACGGCAGGCCGGCTTGTCCGAGACGGCGCGGATTCAGCCGTATGCCTTGCGAAGGGTGGTGAGCTGCGGTTTCACGCAGATAATCGCCGATGTGTGTGTGGAGGCGCGGAGCGCTGAAGAAACAGCGTCTGATTACCATCGCTGTCTCTCTCTCTCTATTTGCTCTCCGTTCTCCCGCCCGCCAGCCGCTGTCTCTCTCATTATCCTTCCCTCCCCTCACCCTCCGCTCTTCACACGGTAATTTCGCTCCGACGTGTGAGCGCTCGTGTACGAATGGATATCGAAGGGTTGTTGCAAGTGGCCGTGTTTGTGTGTGTGTGTGCGCGCAGCGGAAGGCAGGGCGCTGACTTCGTCGGCACTGATGTATGCATCTACTCGGCGTCTTTCTCGCCCTTTTCTGTAGTGCCGCGCACACTCTTGGCTGACGCTCGAGATCTCTTTTTTCCTCCGCTTTACCTCATGTGCTCTGCTCGTGTGTGTCGCGGTACCTGCGCCGCCGCTTCGGATTGTCGGTGCCCCTGCCCAAGTTCGCATCGTTTGTGCCATCGAGCCCTCCTGTGCAGCGAGCCGTGGGTACCTTGAGCGCGTTTCCGAGCGCCCTGTAGCGCTATGAAAGCGTTGCCAACGTGGGCACGGCGCACGTGTATCGATGGTACCGACAGCCATGAGGAGAGAGGCAGGGCTCAAGAAAAAATGTGCGCACTCGATCGAAACTGGCAACTTTCCTGCGTGGGGAGGCGTTCGAGAGCAGCCCGCGACGAAAGGACTGAACAACGTGAGGTGCCAGAACACCTCGTCGAGTGCTTGCAGGTGCTGTTCTCATTTTTGTTCGTCTTTTCGTCTGCGCCGGCGCGTGGGTGGTGTGCACTTGAGGGGTGGTACCTGAGTGGTCGTGCAGGCCCCCTCCCCCTACACTCCACCACCACCATCCTCATCTCCAGTCTTCCAGCCTGCCTTTACGACTTTTTTCTTCAGATACCTCACCTCCGCACCTTGGCCGGCCACGATGAATCTGTGCGCCTGTGTGTGTGGGTGAGGGTAGTGGGGTACAAGAGTCACAATCTGATGGCCGCTCGCCTGACGCACTCTCATCCTTTCCACCCCTCACGGAAGCGCAGCAGTGAGCGGAAGTGGGAGGAGGAGCAAGTAAGGCAAGTCACCTACCTCTGCATATTGTTTCCATGATGTGTGGCGGAGGGAGGAGTGGCCGAGTAACGTGTGTATACGCCCTCTCTGCTCCGGTCCCGTTTGCCCCTCGTTGCGGCCCCCCTCCCCGTACGTGTGCCTGCGTCTGTATGAACGCGCGTCGGACCACCTACGCGTGTGGGCGGGGCGCGCAAAGAAGGTGCGCGAAAAGCCAACGAGATCCGCGCACGTTTCATTTTTTTTTTGCTTGTTTTGTGCGCCTCGCACCACTGCTGCCCACAACCTCTTGGCCGGCATGGCCTGTTGCCTGCCTCCCTCTGTGAGGAGGAGCACCTGAGCCTTTTCCGAGGGTTAGAGTGTGCACGGGCGGAGAACCGAAATGTAGCACACCGTATCCCGTGCGAGGCAAAGGCAGTTAGGCCGTCTCACTCGTGGGGGCGCAGGAATCCGGTGCATAAAGCATCGATCCTGTCTTTTGGGCGCCATCGGCACCCATGACAGCTCATGCAGTGAATACTCCTTTCCCCACACCTCCCCGTCGCCCGGCACCTCCCTCCCATTCTCGGTGCCTCGACTGGTCATTGGGTACCTAGTCACTACAGCTGCGGTACGCACAGAACGCGCATGCGTAAGCCAGCGCCCAAGCCCTGATCACTTCCACGCAAGCCTTTCCGAACACTGACTGACCCCCCCCCCTCCCCAACTCCCGCAGCGCTGTGCAGCGTAACACATATTCACGCCTCCGTTTCAGCAGACACACGCTTTCCGCTCACGGAGCTGCCCCGACTAACCTCTCGCGCTTCACATACCTGCATCACCATGGCCAGCGGGGAAACAAACCCCCTCAATGTGCAGTATGGTGAGTTCCCTGGCAATCAGGTCCACGAGGATTCTCTCGACCTACGCTCCGAGTTTGACATGGAAGTAGCGCAGGGATACGACGCGAAATGCGTGCGGGGGGTGGAGGACGTCTCCTCCGCCGAGGCGCCGGACCCATACGACTTCTCGCGGTACGACCCGAGGCGCCAGATCGAGTTGCAGGACAAGATCCGCGCTGATCGCGTGGCCCGCCGCCTCGTCCCCGCGAATGTGTTCCAGAAGTACTTCGACTACTTGGTGCCCTACGGCGGCCTGGTTTCCACGGGCCTCAACCTGGCCAGCTCCTCCATTGGTGCCGGCATTATTGCGCTGCCCTACGCCTTCAACGCCTCTGGTCTTGTTATGGCCATCATCTACATGTTCATGATTGCCTACCTCACCATCTACTCCTACTACCTGCTGGGCCAGGCGGGCACCAAGACTGGTCTGCGCAACTACGAGCAGATCGTACGCACGCTCCTCGGCCCTGGCGCGGACTACTTCCTCGCCTTCTGCATGTGGTTTCTCAGTTTTGGCGGGGAGGTGTCGTACGTCATCTCCGTGAAGGATGTGCTGACGGCCTTCCTCGAGGACGCGGACAACACGCCGGCGTTCTTGCTGAACATCTGGGGCCAGCGCCTCCTCACCTTCCTCGTGTGGCTCGTGGCCATGCTGCCGCTGTGCCTGCCGAAGGAGATCAACTCGCTGCGCTACTTCTCCTGCGTCGCGATTGTGTTCATAGTGTATTTTGTGATTGCGATGGTAGTGCACAGCGCGCAGAACGGCCTGCGCGCGGATCCGCGCCCGGAGATCAGGATGTTCACGACGGGCAACACCGCCGTTTCTGGGATGTCCACGTTCATCTTCGCCTTCCTATCGCAGCTGAACGCGTATGAAAGTTATGAAGAAATGAACAACCCCACGCCGCTGCGCCTCACGCTGGGTGCCACCATCTCTGTGGGCATCGTGTTTGTGTTGTACTTCCTCGCCGGCCTCTTTGGCTACCTTGACTTCGGCACCGAGATGACCGGCTCCGCGCTGAAGAAGTACAATCCGGTGAAGGACGTCATGATGGGCGTCGGATACGTGGGTATCCTGTTCAAGCTGTGCGTTGGGTTCGGTCTGCACATGATCCCGGTTCGTGATGCCATCTACCACTGCGTCCGCGTGGACGTGCACACGTTTGCGTGGTGGAAGAACGCGTGCGTGTGCGCCTTCATGGCGCTGCTGTCGCTCGTGGCTGGTCTGTTCATCCCGAGCATCAACGTCGTCTTCGGCCTCGTTGGCGGCTTCTCTGGCGGCTTCATCGGCTTTATCTACCCCTCCTTCATGGTCATGTACTCCGGCAACTGGTCGCTGTCGTCGGTTGGGTGGTTCCACTACCTGTCCACGTACTTTTTGCTGATTGTCGGCGTCGTTGGCGTCGTGTGGGGCACGGCCAGCTCCATCTATGGCGAGATTTAACTTTTTTTTTCTTTGTCAACGGTCAATAGGCTAATGGAGTAAAACCGTCGACGCTCGGTGGTAAAGAAGATGTGAAGAGAAGTGCGTCGTGCCTTCTCATCGATTGCCGGCCGGGAGGGTTGTTTTGAATGTCGCTCTCTCCCTTCTTTGTTGCTCCGTGCCATGAGTTTATCCTCAGCTAGCGTGGCTGTGCTCGTCGTTCTTGTTTGTTTTCTTACTTTTCATTGTT
>NC_018258.1:96244-97852 GCF_000227135.1 Leishmania donovani | reverse complement strand
CATCTACCACTGCGTCCGCGTGGACGTGCACACGTTTGCGTGGTGGAAGAACGCGTGCGTGTGCGCCTTCATGGCGCTGCTGTCGCTCGTGGCTGGTCTGTTCATCCCGAGCATCAACGTCGTCTTCGGCCTCGTTGGCGGCTTCTCTGGCGGCTTCATCGGCTTTATCTACCCCTCCTTCATGGTCATGTACTCCGGCAACTGGTCGCTGTCGTCGGTTGGGTGGTTCCACTACCTGTCCACGTACTTTTTGCTGATTGTCGGCGTCGTTGGCGTCGTGTGGGGCACGGCCAGCTCCATCTATGGCGAGATTTAACTTTTTTTTCTTTGTTAAAGGTCAGTAGGCTAATTGAGTGAAACCGTCGACGCTCGGTGGTAAAGAAGATGTGGAGAGAGGTGCGTCGTGTCTTCTCATCGATTGCCGGCCGGGAGGGTCGTTTTGAATGTCTCTCTCTCCCTTCTTTGTTGCTCCTTGCCATGAGTTTATCCTCAGCTAGCGTGGCTGTGCTCGTCGTTCGTGTTTGTTTTCTTTCTTTTCATTGTTTTCCTTCTCTGAACTCTCTCGGTGCTGCAGGGAGAGCCTGGTGTACCTGTCGCACAGCCGAATGGATGTGTGCGTGGGTGCTCGCCTGCTGGTCAGCTGTGAGACCGAGGTATGACTGCTGCCTGCGCCCGTTTATGTTCGGTGGTGTTTCTTCGTCTTCTGGTTCGTGTTTTCGTTTCGTTTTGTGCGGAAGGAGTTCGTCGTTTTTTTTTTTTCCGTCGCTGTAGCGCCCGGGCCTCCTTTCATCGGGAAGAAGGGGGACGCAACGGATGAAAAGGCGAGGCGCGTGACACTGAAAAATGCCCGTGTGTCTAGCACTGTACTTGTCTGTCGACATCAACGAGTGACGGCGGCTATCATCGTGGTGCTGCAGACCGTATTGCTTTTGTAATTTGAGTGGCCGTGTCTGCGCTGTCACTGCCGATCGGGCATGTCGCCATCGGACGCTGTTCACCTCCCTCCTCATCTCTCATTTCACTTTTTTTATTTTTTTTTCCCCGTGTATTTTGTTTCCGTTTTTTTTTTCGCCCCACAGGCTCTGCGGGCGGCCTCTCTGTTACGTTCTACTTCGGGCCTCTTCCGCACGTCTTCACCTTCTTTGTTTTGTTTCTCCTTCCCGGGTTCATGTCTCGACGGCCTCCTCGTCTGAGCGCGGTTGTGGGATGTGTGGTGTACGTGTTGTCCACGAAGGTGATTCGGCCAACATCTTCGACGGGGATGTCGACATGCATCGGCACAGCTCTGCTCAACATAGCCGCCTACGGAGTGGGAGAATGCGTAGAAGGCTTGTATTCCTCTCCCACCAGACCTCAGTCGTGAGGAAATCGACCGCTATCGGGACGCCGCTGTTAACGACGGCCGTACAGGGTCGGTTTGTGCACGTTTCAGTGCATGCTTATGGATGCGCGCCTGCACGCAACGTCTCTCCGCACGTGTCCCAAGCCGCCGATGTGCGTCCCTGCATTCAGGCGCGCAGAGTCCAGCGTTTTTACGATGAAGCGGCGAACTTCCGGAGGAGCATCCGTGGGCTATGCGGCACGCACCTTTCCTCAGACGCGCGAAGC
>NC_018258.1:95278-96145 GCF_000227135.1 Leishmania donovani | reverse complement strand
ACACCACACATCCCACAGGCTCTGCGGGCGGCCTCTCTGTTACGTTCTACTTCGGGCCTCTTCCGCACGTCTTCACCTTCTTTGTTTTGTTTCTCCTTCCCGGGTTCATGTCTCGACGGCCTCCTCGTCTGAGCGCGGTTGTGGGATGTGTGGTGTACGTGTTGTCCACGAAGGTGATTCGGCCAACATCTTCGACGGGGATGTCGACATGCATCGGCACAGCTCTGCTCAACATAGCCGCCTACGGAGTGGGAGAATGCGTAGAAGGCTTGTATTCCTCTCCCACCAGACCTCAGTCGTGAGGAAATCGACCGCTATCGGGACGCCGCTGTTAACGACGGCCGTACAGGGTCGGTTTGTGCACGTTTCAGTGCATGCTTATGGATGCGCGCCTGCACGCAACGTCTCTCCGCACGTGTCCCAAGTCGCCGATGTGCGTCCCTGCATTCAGGCGCGCACAGTCCAGCGTTTTTACGATGAAGCGGCGAACTTCCGGAGGAGCATCCGTGGGCTATGCGGCACGCACCTTTCCTCAGACGCGCGAAGCGATTCGAGACACACCTCCATTGGACGCACTCCTAAGAGTGCGTCTGTGTTGTGGATGGCGAGGTAGACGCAAGCGAAGGCAGCAGCTGCGGAAGTCTTGTTGTTTACTCCTAATCCGCGCTTTCTGCTGTTGCTGCGTCCCACCCAGTCCCCATCGACGGTATCCGTGAGCATGTGCACGACGGCTTTGTTGGGCGTCACCTCTGACACAGCCCACCTGCGCGTACATGCTGCTGTTTTTTTCTCTGAAATGCCGCCTAAAAAGGAGCGAAACCACAAGATCAACGTGAGTGTCTCCCGCATCCAAGCGTACGGCGGCCT
>NC_018258.1:90889-91966 GCF_000227135.1 Leishmania donovani | reverse complement strand
CCTGAGGAAGGCGCCCATGATGAGCCTCCGCCGCTCCACAGCGGCACGCCCCCTCCCCTCCGATCGGGCAGCGCGTTCTCGCTTTGGCGGTGCTCGATGCCTTGTTTGCCGGCGCCTCCCCTCTCTCCCTGCCGCGCATATGGCTTTCCAACCTCGCTCGGCGCCCTTCCCCCTCCGCTCATACGCGCACCAATGCAACCCGGCGTTGCTTGGCCGGTGTGTACGCCGCCACTCCCCCCCCTCATCGCATACGACTTCCACTCGTGCCGTGGTGTGCTACGCCTGTGCGTTAGTAAAGTAAGAGGCCCAAGTAAACAGCGCCACGGCAACGGTAGTGTCACAGAGAGCACCCAAGATCTTCCACTGCTCCGACCCCCCCCCCCACACACACACTCCCCTCTGCATAACTTGACAAGTGAGTGCCACGTCAGACATGTCAGCCAACAGAAACCACAACACCAATCATGCTCCGTATCCCCAGCGCGGGCAGGGCCGCTTGGCTTTCGACAACATGCCAGAGGACCTGCCGGAGTACGGCGAGGACGGGCTGCACATGCTGAACAATGAACACAGCCAGGAGCACTTGGCGGATGAGGTAGTGGTGGGAGCTAGCGACGCGGACGGCAAAACCAAGGGGTCCAAGAAGCTCGAGTCCCCCTCGCTCACTGATGATGGAGAGCCGGCAGCTAAAGGGAACAAGCAGCAGTCGGCCTACATGGATATCGCACAGCAGATCATTGAGGCGGACCAGCGCAACCGTGAGGACCGTGTGTGGCGTCGCCGCCACACCACCAACCCTGTCCTGCGCGCGCTGCAGGTGATCATGCCGTATGGTGGCATCTTTGCCTCAGCCTTCAGCATCGCCAGCTCCACGATCGGCGGCGGCATCATCGGACTCCCTGCGGCATTCCAGATGAGCGGGATGGGGATGGCGATTATCTTCTTGATTGTCTTGGTGATCATGGCGATATACTCCTTTGTGCTGCTCGCCATTGTGTCGCACAAGACCGGGCTGTACAACTGGGAGATCATCGCGCGTCGCCTGATGGGCCGCGGCTGGGACTACTTCGTCGTCTT
>NC_018258.1:89484-90790 GCF_000227135.1 Leishmania donovani | reverse complement strand
AGCATCGCCAGCTCCACGATCGGCGGCGGCATCATCGGACTCCCTGCGGCATTCCAGATGAGCGGGATGGGGATGGCGATTATCTTCTTGATTGTCTTGGTGATCATGGCGATATACTCCTTTGTGCTGCTCGCCATTGTGTCGCACAAGACCGGGCTGTACAACTGGGAGATCATCGCGCGTCGCCTGATGGGCCGCGGCTGGGACTACTTCGTCGTCTTCGTCATGTGGGTGCTCTGCTTTGGCGGTATTGTCTCGTACATCATTGCCCTCAAGAGCATCCTCACCGGCTTCCTGAAGAACTCGCCAACTGCATCTGAATACATCAAGTCGGAGCCGGGGTACCGCCTCATTACGTCGATGCTGTGGATTGTTGTGATCCTGCCGATGTGCCTGCTGAAGGAGATCAACTCACTGCGCATCGTCTCCACAGTGGCCATCCTCTTCGTCGTGTTTTTTACCATCACCTGCATCATTCACTCCTCTCAGAGCCTGCATGCACGTGGCATGCGAGACGACCTGGTGTCTTTCCAAACCGGCAACACGGCTATCAACGGCTTGTCGAGCCTCATGTTTGCCTTTATTGCGCAAGTGAACGCGCCGGAGATATCTCGTGAGATGTACAAGTTTTCTGTGCACCGGGTCTTCTTGTCGGCGCTGCTCGGCATGTCGCTGTGCGCGATCCTGTACTTCCTGACAGGACTCTTCGGCTACCTCGACTTTGGTCCTGAGGTGAGCGACTCCATCCTGGCCATGTACAACCCCCTGAAGAACCATCTCATGGCCGTCTCGTACGTTGGCATGATGCTCAAAATTTGCGTAGGCATCGCTCTGCACCTGATCCCCTGCCGCGACTGCGTGTACTACATGATCGGCACCGAAGTATCCCATGTACCATGGTGGAAGAACGCCATCTTGTGCTCCCTACAAGCCGCGGCGGCTCTCGTCGCCGGCCTCTTCATCCCGCGCATCACAACCGTCTTTGGTCTTCTGGGTGGTTTCTGCGGTGGCTTTGTGGGCTTCATCTTCCCCTCGCTGTTCATGATGTACTCGGGCGGCTTCTCGACCGCCCGCATTGGGTGGGGCCACTTCCTCGGCACCTACGCACTGCTACTGACGGGTGTGGTTGCCGTGGTGTGGGGCACTAGCGCCGCCATCCACGGCGCTGTCCTTTCTTCGTGGTAGGCGTGTCGCGTGCGCATCCGTGCTGAGCAGAGCTGCACAGTATGCCCTTTAAAAAAAGGAGCACCGCTGATGATTCAATCGCGTTGCAGGAACGGCCTCCGCACGCGCGAGGAAGCACATC
>NC_018258.1:5000-89385 GCF_000227135.1 Leishmania donovani | reverse complement strand
TTGGTCTTCTGGGTGGTTTCTGCGGTGGCTTTGTGGGCTTCATCTTCCCCTCGCTGTTCATGATGTACTCGGGCGGCTTCTCGACCGCCCGCATTGGGTGGGGCCACTTCCTCGGCACCTACGCACTGCTACTGACGGGTGTGGTTGCCGTGGTGTGGGGCACTAGCGCCGCCATCCACGGCGCTGTCCTTTCTTCGTGGTAGGCGTGTCGCGTGCGCATCCGTGCTGAGCAGAGCTGCACAGTATGCCCTTTAAAAAAAGGAGCACCGCTGATGATTCAATCGCGTTGCAGGAACGGCCTCCGCACGCGCGAGGAAGCACATCGACGCACGTCGCCAGCGTAGAACCGGCACCAGCGACAGCCGTACAAGGGCGTTCACAGATAAACCTATCAAGCAGGGCCTCTTCTCTCTTTTTTTCCTGCCTGTGTACGCACCCCTCAGATCCTTCCCGTCATGCTTTTTGTCTCCTTTTGTTTTTACGCGCTTCCACGCAGCTGGCGCTCCGTCTCCCTGGCGCAACGCGCTCGCCCTTGCCTCTGCTCGCTCTTCACCGAGGCTCTGACTGGGCACTCGGGGCGGGCGAAAGGTTTAGGGTGGAGGGCACGCACGAAGTGCGCATCGGGCTCCGTGTTGCTGTGATGGAAGGCGGCATGACGACGAGCAACAATGCCGGTCATCGCTCGTTTTTCTTTGTTTCGTGTGTGAAGCCGCTCGCGGTATCGCTTGCCAGCCTCCATGAGCTGAAGAAAACGCGCCTAAGAGATAAAGAGAACCGTTTGTTCTGCAGCCCCCTCCCCTCTCCTCCCCTCCCCTCCCCTTTTTTCCCTTCGCTGTCGTGCCTCTCCGGGGGGGAGACGTAAGGCGCACTTTGCCGCGGTGTGTCACGCGCTCTCCCTTTTCTCCCCCCCCGTTGCCTGAACGCGTCTCCATCATGCGTGTATCTGTATCCATCTATATGGCTATGGATGCATATGTATACGTAGGACGTTTCTTATTTCTCTGCCCACCTTCGCTTTCCTCGCATTATAAAGACCTGCCGCGGTGCACGGGAATTCACAGGACACAACGGTGCTTCCTATTCTTTTCATCGCATGGGCGCCTGCGAGTGCACGAGGAGGGGATGCGCCTCTTTCGTACGCGCGTGTGCGCGACCTGAATACTTCTCAAATAGGCTTTTTCTCTTCCCTCTTTCATCCTTCTGTTCTCACACCTCGCTTTCTTCTCTCTTCGCGTTTCGGTTGGTGATGTCGTTGATGTGTCCTCGACATGGCACCAACCTCCTCTTTCCTTTGCGGTGCGTGTGTGTGTATGTGTTGTTGCCGGGGAGTCAGGGCATGTGTGCTCTTTCCAGGAGGGAGGAGTACACGGTCGACCATCTGCCCTCACACCAGAGACTGGCTGGCAGCGTTGCCGTGCGTCTCTTTGGAGTGCTGTTGCCTGCCCTGCTCTTCGCCAGAGCGCACACGCACACGCGAAGAATCACAGTGAGACGTTCCCGCATCCTATGGGCATACAGCCCGCAACGTGGAAGGCGAGGGTGCCAGCGGCGGGATGCCCACACCAGAAGGAGGAAGCACTCAGCGAAGGAAGAAGGAAAAAGATGAGGGAAAGATGACAGCAAGGCGCAGTGCCGGATGTGGAGACGGACGTGGGATGCGATAGCGAAGGGCGGAATATCTATCGTGGCACATCCTCATTGCTTGTTCTTTCCCTCTTCCGCCACCCCTT
Source organism: Leishmania donovani (assembly GCF_000227135.1). NCBI lineage: Eukaryota > Euglenozoa > Kinetoplastea > Trypanosomatida > Trypanosomatidae > Leishmania > Leishmania donovani. The sequence continues at coordinate 87,655 of NC_018258.1, read as the reverse complement.
GCCTTTTCTTTTCGCGCTCGCCGTGTGGTGATGCGCCCCTCCCCCCTCCCATCCTCCCCTTTCTCTGCTCCTCCTTCTGCGCAGCTCATATCTGCCACTTGTCCATCTTGTTTTTCACTTGTGTTAAAGCCGCGGCACCCTCTCCTCCACGACGGCGCCCCGCCCCGTTCTCTGGTGGTATCCGGGGTGTGGGGAAGGAGGGGGGAAGGCACCGGTAACGCGCGTACGCCTCCTGTTGTATCGTTTGTGGTTTTCGATGTGTGGAACTTGTCTTTGCCATTCGGCTTGCACCGTGCGTATGCGCCTGCACGCGTGTATCAGCTTGGGGCGCTGGCAAAACACAAGAAGGTGCAGAAGGAGGTGCGCGCTCAGCAGAGGGGGGGGGGGGCGGGAGGGAGGGCGGCACCCTCGCCTTTTATTCATATGCATGTCCCCCCCCCCACTCTTCGCGCACGTAACGCACTCTGTCGCCCTCGAACGGATGAGCTGCCATCTCTGTGGTCAGACACTTGACTGGCACAAGGGCTTGCTCGTGCTGCAGTGCTCACGCGGCAGCACACGGTGCCCTCCGCGTCCTCCTCGGCATGGCTGTCACAAGAATCTTCATGCCTCCTTTTTGCGACCCCTCCTCTCCCTGCTAAAGCGCTGCGTGCGCCATGTATTTTGCCACGTCACCGGAACAGTCTCATTCCGTATCGTCATCGCTCTGGGGGAGCGAAGCAGAGCAGGGTTGTTAGAAGCGTAAGAAGTTGTCCCGCCGTCTCTTTCTTTGCGGTGCCGGCCCCGCTCACCCGGCCACGGCCGCCCTTTGCCCCCGCCCATCGCCTCCCCCAATGGTGCCGCGCTCCGTGAACTCATGAAGTCCACGTACACGTCTCTCAGCGACTTGGGCACCGTCGCCATCTCCCACCGCGGCGAGATCGATGAGGTGAAGCGGCAGCTGGATGTCAAGCACGGCTACTTCGACGCCTGGATATACGGCTTCCTCGAGAACAAGAAGTTCGATGTCGGCGAAACGGTCGCAAAGCTGCATCGGCGCTTTGCGATGGAGGTGAGCGAGCTCGCCTCGTACGAGCTGACGGACTACATGCGGGAGTCGCTGCGCAAGGGCATCATCGGCGAAATCGGCACCGACAAGGCGGGGCGTGTCGCCTTTCTCATCAACACAAAGCGCGACTACCCGCAGTCGAAGCACCGCGACGAGCAGCGCCGCTCCTTCGACATGTTCGTAAGCTACGGCACACGCCTACGCAAGGAGAACAAGCGCTGCCAGATGGTGATGCTCATCAACCAGGACGGCGCTAGCCTCTTCAAGAACGTCGACATGACCTTCCAGGCAGACATCGCGTTGCGCATCTCGAAGTTCTACCCCGGATGCGTGGACAAGATCTACATCTGCAATATGAGTCGCACCCTCGCCACCATGGCAAAGCCGATCTTCAAACGCCTGCCGGCCATCGTGGCCGATCGAATTCAGATTATCGACGACAACGACATCAAGCAAGGTGTGCTGCTGGACCTCTTCGATGCGGAAGTGCTGCCGGTCGAGCTGGGCGGCAAGAACAAGTGTGACAATGAGGGGCTCTGGGGCGCGTATGCGGATCGGGTGGAGAAGTACTACGCGGAGCTGAAGCGGGCCGTCAATGAACGTGGAATGACGGTCAAAGACTACGAGTTAGAGAGCATCGGCATCGACCCTGGGACGGCGCACGAGAGGGACGCCGCCAACGGTGTCGCAACAACGACGCCACAGGCCGACACCCTCGTGCAGTCCGTCTGCTCCTTCCCTGCGCAGACGCCGTCACGCCAGTCGTCTTTCTACCCCGCTGCAAGAGATGCTCTTCAGCCGCATCCGCCGAGGGGCCCGCGGGCCTCGTCGCTGGGCATGGCCGGCGCGAACGAGAGCGATGACCCGGAGCTGAAGTCCCTCAGGACGTGCCGCACGGAGGGGTCGTCCCTGCCGTCGCCGGCGTGCGATGAAGCCGACAAACGAGAGGCCGGTGCCCAGGAGACGATTTCGTGGGCCGAAGTAGTGGCGCCGCTTCCGGACAGCCTTGCGCTCTTTTTCCTGGAGGAGCTGCTGCGCTGGCGCACGGCCGTCGAAAACAGCGAATGCGGCGAGCGCTACAAGATCCTGGACAGCTTCGCCTCCGGTCTCAGGACGACCACCGAGCTCGGCATTCGCGGCTTGGATGTGTCGGACCGGAAGTGGTACGTTGGCGTTCCATACCCGCTGCGCGCCCTCTACCGCATCCTCCTGGTGGCCATCACGCTGATGAACATGATATACTTCTCCGCCGCCCTTGTCTTCTGCGCCGTCTTCTGCGCTGACGTCATCATCACCCTCTTCCTTGGCTTATTCGCCAAGCCCAGCTACGTGTTCCCACTGGGAGCGGTGCTGCTCATGGTGGCCATTCAAGGCGCCTCCCTCTGCACACGTGCGGCGGACTGTATCCTGGCAGTGTATAACCACAACGTCATCCCTCTCTTCGAGCGCCTCGGCAGCAACTGGGGCACGGTGGCGGAGGTGATACTATTCTTTGTGCTCGTCATCATCCAGTTCATTATCTTCTGCGTGTACGCACTGAGCAGCAACCCGCTGCGCGGCCTCGAAGTATCCTTCGCTACGGGATGGTTTAGCGCGCTTTTCGTGATCGTCTTCACGCATGTCTTTTTCTTTACCGGCATCTTTGCCTCCCCGACGACGCGCGACGCGGATAATCGGCTTGCCGCACTGCCTTTCTTTCTGGCCCTCAACTTCGGCAACGCCCCCAAGGAGCAGCTGCGGGAGCTGGACACGCGCTTCATGCTGCGCACCTCCTCCTACGTCATCTGCGGCATCCCGCTGGCCATCAGCGTGCTGCTGGGCATCAGCTTCCTAATTAGCCGCATCGTCTCCCTCTATGTCGCAACCTTTGTAGCGACCCTGGTGGCGGCGTACATGGTGCACTACTACTCTGACGCCCTGTCGAACTCGCTGAGCGGGTCACTGTTGCGCTTCACACTGTGGATGCTGACTCTCGTCTGGTGCTACGTGACGCTAGCCATAGGCCTCCATAACCACAACCACCGCTACGGCGTCTCGGTGATTGTCGCGTTGGTACTGAACGGTGCCTTTGTTCTGTTGGCGATATCGTGCCTGCGCCGCCCGGGCCGAAGCCGGCTGCTGCGCGTCTCCTACATTATCGTCATGGCCTACATCTTCGGCTGCTGGATTACGGTGTTTCCCCTAGTGGACTGGCGCATGGGTCTCTTCTGTCTCGCCATCATGATCCACAACGTGCTGAACATTGTCTTTGCCCCTCGCACGCTCATCGGCATCCACGCCTCCTTCTTGCTCGCCGCAGCGGTGATGCTGCTGGGCGTGTCGTGCGTGCTGCTGGGGTGGTACGGCACGACACTGATGACCACGAAAGCGCATAGCCGTCCCTCCGACCCACCCAACGCCACGACGCTGTCGCAGCTGGAGCTCTACCACCGCTACCCTGTCTGCACGCTGCAGCTGGCCCAGGACGGCTCGTTCCGCGTGGTTGACTTCGCCCTGCTGAACGAGGTCGTCAGCGCCCGCACCAACGCGACACGCTCAGTCGACTTTAACAACTGGTTCGGCACTCGCGGCGTCACCTACAGCGGTGTCGTGGGCGAGTTCGAGACGGACGGCATCTCGTGGGAGATGCACGAGTTCCTGCTGCCAGCCGCAGCAAACACCACCGTCTTGGTGCTGAACAACCGCTACGCCATGTCGTCCATCGTGGCCATGGTAGGCTGGGTCGACGCTATCGCCTTGTCCCCACTCTCCATCTTCATGCCGTATGACTGGATCGATGCCTTGGTGCATACCACGTCCTTTACTACCCGGCTGATTCCCTTCGCAGCGGTGCGCCTCGTCGACGAACTCAGGGATTATGTGTACCTCAAGAAGAGCCAGCTTAAAACCAACCTCATCCTCACCGGCGGCGGCGTGGCGGGCGGCTTCCTCTCGGCGGCAGCGGCGCAGTCGAAGACACAAGCCATCGTGTTTGCCTCCCCCGGACTTCTGCATTGCTCCCGAAAGCTCAGAGTGTCTTTCGACGACTACCACAGCTACGTCCTCTCCATCGGCGTCCACTACGGTGTTCTGAACTACATCGGCGGTCAGGACACGACCGTGAGCCAGCGTGTGCTGTGCGACGCCTCTGCTCTCTACTGCATGCGACCGCAGTTCTTCTCAACGGCGTTGCTGGAGGCCTGCGGCGATGCGGAGGGTCGCAGGCACGTTGCCTCCACATGAGCGCCTGGTGCACCTGTCTTATCTTTTCTTTTTAGCTTTATGTGTGTGTGTTCGCCACGTGTCACTCGGCACCCCGCCGCTCTCTCTCGGCTGCATTGTACCTGTGGAGAGGGAGAGTAGCGTCTAAAAAGGTGTGTATGCGAGGCGGAGACGGAGCCACTGGGCACACGGAGACCTCTGTATTATTTCACTTATTCTTTTCTGTGTGCCTCTGTGTGTGTGTGTCTCTTGCGTCTGTCTGCGTCGGCGGTATGCACGCGCGCTTACTCCTCTCTCTGGCTTTCGTTCGTTGCCTTTCTTCGCGCATGGGCCTTTGTGTGGGCGCCTCCCTTTAGGATGGCGCGTGTGTGCCTTGTGTTGTCACCACATGCCAGTGCCTCTTCCGCGTAAGGCGGGACCCTGTGTCACTGCCGAAAGTGAGCAAGAAGGACGAGAAACGGAGGGCAGACGCAGACGTCATCGCTGCAGCCCAGAGAACACCGGTTCTTGGCTGATTTTCTCTTGAGCGTGCGCCATCGGCCGCTCATCAGCCGCACTAAGCGCCGGATAGGCACATGTTGCCTTCCTCTTTCTGCCTCAACTGTCCGCGTCAACTCTTCCTGCTCCCACCCTGCCTCCCTGCGTTACCCCACCCCACCGCGTATCGCTCGTCTCTTCGTCCTTGCCTCCATTGCCCCTCCCTTCCTCAGCTGCGCGGGTGATGCGTGGGCACTCAGTGAATAAAGAAACAGACAGGGACACACGCGCGCACGTGTGACGGGTCAAGAGAAAAGGCGCCACCCCACTCATCTATGCGTTACATCTCAGTCTCTAGCACACGCATTACTGCCACCACTATCATCTCCCCTTCTCCCTCCCGTCTGGCACACATCTGGTCAGCTGCTTTCAACGGAGGTCACGACGAAAGGAAAGAGAAGCCCAGAGTCGCCGTACAAAACAGTTGATACGACAAGGGTGCCAAGAAGCCGTTGCTCCCGCGCTTCCGCATTCTCCCCTCCCCCTCTCCCCTCCCCCTCGCACGTCGCATCCCCTTCACGATATTCTCATCCTCGAAAACGGCTCACGGAGACAAAGCAGCTGACTGACCACCCGTGCGCCGTCTCGTTGCCTGTCGCTCTTGCCTTTCTTTGTCTCTTCACAGGACCGTAGCGCAACAACACGGACACAGCCCACCTCACCGTCGGCGGTGCGACCTTGTAGAGCACAGACGCACCCAAGGTGCCCGCCCGTATCCTTTTTCTGTTCCGTTCGTGCCCTCTCCTCTTGCCGTCGCTCGTCCCCCTCCCCGATTCTTTCTTGTGCTCTGTACCCCTCCCCTTCCCCCTGTGCTACTCCCGCCCACCTTGCCTTGGGGTCTCTCTTCTGCTTCTCTTTTCCATTGTCCCACTTCCTCGAATATTCAGCTGCCACACTGTCGTGGTAGCCGTCCCTCCTTTCTTCCGCCTCCGATGTTTCGCCCTCAGAGGGCGCTCCTCTCGAGGTTCGCGCGGGCGCTGTGATTGGCGGCTCCGTCTGCTTTTACGCTGACCTCTCTCCCTCGCTTTGCACGCCATGTCACATGCGCCAGTGCTGCTCGACATCGGCAGCGGCGCCTACGCCCATCAGGCGGAGGTGGATGAGGTGAAGGAGCGCATGGGAATTCACCACAACTACTTTGACTGCTGGATCTTCGGCTTTCTGGAGAACAAGAACTTCAACGTCGATGAGACCGTAGCGAAACTGCGGCGCCGCGCTGACTTCGAGCGTGAGCAGCTGGCGGCCTACAACGTCACAGACTGGATGATGGAGAATATGCGCAAAGGCATCATTCAGATGATCGGCAACGACAAGGCAGGCCGAGTCACCTTCTACGTGTGCACAGCGCGCGACAAGCCAGTGGCGGCTCGGCGCGAAGAGAGTCGAATGAACTTCGACATGTTTATTAGCTACGGCACGCGGCTTCGACCGGAAACCAAGCGGTGCCAGATCACCATGCTCATCAACCAGGACAAGGCGAGCATGATTAGCAACCTTGACATGACCCTTCAGGCCGACATCGCGCTTCGCATTGCCAAGTTCTACCCCGGATGCGTGGACAAGATCTACATCTGCAAGATGGGCCGCCTGCTCGCCGCCATGGCAAAGCCGATCTTCTCTCGGCTGCCGGCCATCGTGTCCGATCGCATCATCATCATCTCCGACGGCGACATCCGCCACGGCAAGCTGCTGGACCTCTTCGATGCGGAAGTGCTGCCGGTCGAGCTGGGCGGCAAGAATGACTGCAATCAGCAGGGCAACTACGACCGCTTTGCCACCACCATCCGCGACTACTTTGAGCAGCTCAAGGCGGCCATTCTGCGGGGTGAGGGGGTGAAGGAGTGGGAGCTAAACTGCCTCCGCAGCGCCGGCTACATCGAGGAGGCATCCCGCATTGATGCTCTGAAGCGCAGCATCATCGAGCCGTCTATCTCCCTGCGCGATCAGCTTTCCATCGCACCGCATGAGACAGGCAGATATTCGCCGCCGGGAACGAACGGCTCCGCCACGGCGCAATGCTTCACCCCTCGCTCACCTGCCTACTACGCGCTCGACGTTGACGACGACGCCAATCTCATCACATGCGGGACGGACAGTATAGAGATGGATGGCCTCTATTCGCCAGGCTTGATACAGCGGAACAGCCTCACCATGTCGCGCTCGCCGTTGCGCAACCTCTTCACTGACTACGTCAACCAATTCACCACACTCGAGTCTTTCTTCCGCATCAGCCTCACGGAGATGCACGAGCGTCAGTGGCTGCAGATTGTGCAGTGGGAGATGCAGGAGCGGCGCACCCTTCTGCTGGAAAACGGTCTCATTCAAGGCGACAAGCTGCTGGCGGGGCTGCCGTCGTCGGTGCTGCTGGTGGCGAAAGGGTTTCTGTGGCTGTGTCTCATGGTCACCTCCTTCTACTTCCTCCTTGGCACCTGCTTCATCGCGCTGCTCGGTGTCGTCACGCTAATCAACATTTTCTTTGCCATTCTTGTGTATCCCTACCACGTGTTTCTCTACGGCACCGCCTTCATCGTCGTGGCATCTCAATTTGTCATCTTCTGCTCCCGCGGCTTCGACGTGGCTCGCAGCACGTTCCAGGGGCGCGTCGTGCAGGCGTTCAGGGCATTTGGCGCCAAGGCGCTTGCCTTTCAGCTGGTCATCTACGTGGGCTGCACCATCGCCTATTTTGTTCTCTTCTGCACCATGGCCGCCCGCTACGACGTCTTGACCGGACTGCAGTACAGCCTGGCATACGGCTGGATCGTTGCCGTGTGCCTCATCTTCATCTACCATGTCCTATTCGCCTTTGGCTTGCGGAGGCTGCGCAAGCGCTCGTACGCGCACGGCAGCCGGCAGAACCACGCTGAAACGACGCTCTACCTCTTCATGGAGGTGGAGATGGATGACGAGCAAATGGAGCAGCGCTTCCCGCCGGCGGAGGTGATGCTGCTCACGATGGTGGCGGTGCTGTCGGTGGCCATGGGCGTCGCTTTCGTCACCGGCGGCGGCTTCTTCTTTTTGTGCGCCGCCATCGTGGCGCAGTCGGTGCTGCTGCTACTCTGCGCCACCTTCACGATTGCCCGCAACGTGAGCTCCTCGTCCGACATCATCATCTGCGGCGTCTTCTACGCGACCGTCTTCTGGATGAGCACCCTCTTCACCATGTCGCAGCACGGCTGGAGTGGCCACTGGGGAAGCTCGCTGCTGGCCTCTCTCTTCGTCATGCTGTTCTTCGTCTTCACCGGGCTAGTGAGTGTGTACGGGCGGTGGAAGGGTGCGGTGCGCCGGTGGCTCTTCCGCATCTCGTGGCTGCTGCTACTGCTTCACCTAATTAGCTGTGTGGCGGTGCTGATGGTTTCAAACTACCGCTTCGGTCTCTTTGTGCTGGCGCTGGCGGTGCACCTGCTGCTGTGCATCGTGCGCACCAACGAGGCGTCAAACAAATACGGCGTCTTCACCATATCCGCGTGCTTCACATTGGTGCTGCTCGCCTGCTGTATTATTGGTCGCACTGGCGCCAACGACGTTTACGAGGGATCCGTCAGCGACGTTTTCTTGCCGAACTACGCAAATCGCTCCAGCACTCCCGCCGCCGCGGGCCGGCTGATGCTCGCGAACCTGGCGGAGCCCCCGACGCGTACGAGTAGCATGAGCAGGGGGAGCTCCGTAAGTGCACAAGGCGACACGTCGTACGCGATGCCACCCCTGTGCCTGACGCAGTTCAGCCCGACAGTCGATGTGGTCGGCATGGCGCTCTTCACAAAGCTGGGGCTCAACAGGGATGTGGCCGGGCAGGACGCCGACCTCGCTCGCTGGTTCCCGTCTTTCAAGCGCGTGCCCATCTCAGAGGAGGTCGACTCCGCCGCCATGAGCTTTGACGTGTTCCGCGAGGAGACGGCCACCGTCAACACCACCATCGTGACAGCGCGGCCCGGCAGCGACCTCATTCTTCTGATAGAGTCCATGGCGATGTGGATCGACACGTACGCCTTGTCGTTCTTCTCGTTCCTCATGCCAGCGCCGTACATTGATCGCGTATTGCCTTACCTGGCATTTGTGCAGGGGATGGTGCCGTCGAGGTGGGAGGCGTCCATCGACAAAACCACATCTGTCGTGCGCGCGTTACTGACGAAGCTTCGCGGCGATCACGAAAACGTTTTCGTCGTCGGGCACGGTCCCGTTGGCAGCAGGGCCGCGGTGATTGGCCTGCGGGCCCAGGATAACGTGCACAGCATCGTCTTCTCTGGTCCCCCAGTTATCCTCTCCAAGTTCAACTTGAACGTCACTGCAAGGGTTATGGCGCGGCGCATGCTCTCCGTGCAGACGATGCAAACCGTCTTCTCCACCTGGTATCTGCGCACCGCTTCCGTGCAGATTATCCCCTGCAGCCTTGGCGGCATCCGGTGTGACCGCATAGACGCCACCATTGAGGAGCTGCGGCACCTCTGCAGTGGGTGACGGGATAAGGAAGGAAGGATCCGGTGGCAGGAGGTACGCGGGCGGCGCGCAAACGGCGTGCTTTGCTGACGTGGTGTTTCGTCTCGTTTAGTGCTCTTACGTCTCCCTGCGTCTGCACTGCCTTCTCGCTCCGCCCTTCGCCCTGGCCCCTCTACGGGCACGCTGGCGGTGCCCGTCTTCCGCTCTCCTGGAGGGGGGGCGAACAGAGAGAGGGAGGGCCCGTGGAAGGCGAGCGGCGCCGTCTGTATCATTGCCTCTCTATGCACACTTTTTTATCGCTTCGTTCTTGCAGGGCCTCTCGTAGAGTACTTCGCGACTGAGAAGCGTGCTCCAGTCGATGGGGTGTCGCGTGGACTGTTGCACCCCGCTGCACCACTCCTCGTCCCGATGCGGGAAAGCGTTCTTCCCGGTGTCTGGGTCCTGAAGGGGCAGGGCAGGACAGGGCAGGAGGTGGCTCGCCTCCTTGGGTAAACAGCGCGAGTTTTCGACTCGGTCCATATGATGCAGATGACTCAGCCGCAGACGGTATCCTCTCTTTTTTCTCTCTCCACGGGTTCGTTACCCCTCTGTTTCCCACCTCCCCCCCCTTTCGTCAACACATCGCGCCGTCGCGGAGCTCTGTCGGTCTGCGATCGGGCCACTTCATGCTTCTTGTTTTTTTTTTAGATACACAGCAGGCGCAGTGATCTACAGATGCATACGCCGAAGGACGCCGACAGAGAGGGGGGTTCATGGGCCTCAAAAGTTGAGGCAGGGGCCCATCAGCTGCGTCGCTTTTTTCACGGCGCGGAAAATCGCGCTCATTCCGCGTTGCCCCCCCTGCCACGACTTGCGGCTCTGAATGACAAAGGCGCACCACACATCCTTGCTCAGGTGCCGTTTCCACTCAGCACTTGCGCCGATGCCGCCGGGACCCGATCGCGCAAAGACTCGACTGCAGCGCGCCGGCATTTTCCGAACAGCTCTGCGATCCCGTCCGTTTCGACTCTCAACCGCGAGCTCAACTCTCTCTCTCTCCAGTTTGCTGGCATGGGTGGTGGTGGTGGTGGCGTGGTGGCGGGCACACCTCTTGCGGCAGTCACCCTCCATCATCGTGACGAGCCGCGCCAAGCGTCGGCCCCTGGAGTCTCGCGCGCCGTTCTGCGTTATGAGCGTGGCCATTCTGTCACGCCATCTATCGCGCTGCACAACAGCACCAACAGCGAGCTCACGAGGCTGTCAGAGTTGCCACCAATATGTCGCCACCGCAGGACGTCCGCGAGCCCGCTCAAGCAAACTTCAACCGCCCAGATCCTTCCAAGCGTGTCGGGCGCCAGAGCGCCCGGTGGAGCCGCGCGCCGCAGATCACCCTCCAGCCCCTCCATCCCGGCGCCAGCGTCGGAAGCCCACACGTCTCTTGAGGATAAGGTGCCGCTCCTCGCAGCGCCGCGCATCGAAGGAGAGGAGGACGTCGCCTCGTCACCCCCTGAGCACCCCTCGCCGGCCCCGAGAACGACAGCGAATGCCCCGGTCAGCGCTCCGTCTGCCAGCCCCTTGCCTCTCAAGCGAGCAGACCGGATCACCGCCGAGAGGAGGGAACGATCCCCGAGTGCGGCGTCCGCCGCGAGGGTATCATCAGTGGCAAATAGTCGCTGTAAAGGCAGAGACGGCCGCATAACGGTTGTTGTGCGCAAGCGCCCTTTAGCACCTGGTGAGCCCGGTGTGGACTGTGTGCAGGTGGACAGGGCGCACGTGCGCATCGCCGTCACGAAGCAGCGTGTAGACTTGACCAGCTACGAGGAGAGCAGCGACTACGTCTTTGACAGCGCCTTCGGGGCAGAGGCCACGAACGAGGAAGTCTACGCCCAATCCGTAAAGGACCTTCTCACGGTCAGCCTTTCCGGTGGCAGTGCCTCCTGCTTCGCCTACGGGCAGACAGGCAGCGGCAAGACGTACACCATGATAGGAACGGACACGGAAAAGGGCTTGTACCTGCAGGCTGCGGGGGACCTCTTTGAACGACTGCGTCCGGGGCAGCAGCTCTGCGTCTCCTTCTTCGAAATCTACTGCAACTCGCTTTACGACCTGCTCAACCACCGACACCCTATCGTCCTCCGCGAGGATGCCAACCGCCGCGTGAACATCTGTGGCGTCTCCTGGCGCACCGTCGCAACGGTCGAGGAGCTGTGGCAGCTCGTGCGGTCCGGCATGGAGCAGCGCCGCACCGGTACGACCACCGCGAACGAGCACTCCAGCCGCTCCCACGCGGTGCTGTCCCTCCGCATCACAGACAGTGAGAACCCCGACTTCACCGGCACCGTCAACTTTGTCGACCTGGCCGGAAGCGAGCGGGCCGCCGACACAGCCGCACATGACCGCCTAACGCGACTCGAGGGTGCCGAGATCAACAAGTCCCTACTGGCGCTCAAGGAGTGCATTCGTGCCTTGGATGAGAAGAAGAAGCACGTTCCGTTTCGCGGCTCCCGCCTGACGGAGGTGCTGCGCGCCAGCTTTACCGGCAACAGCAAGACGGTCATGATCGCAGCGGTGTCGCCGAGCTCCGTGAACCACGAGCACACCAACAACACGCTGCGGTACGCCTTCCGCGTCAAAGGGCTGAGCGTCCCCTCTGTGGGGCCGAGCAAAGCGCGCAACGCGCCACGGCTCTACCTGCCGGCCGCTCGCAGTCGCTCAAGAGCAGCTGCCGCCGCGAACGAGCCCACCTCGGCCCCAGCTGTGACGGAGTGCAGCTTCAACAGCAAGCACACAGATGACGCAGGGTCCCCGCGGAGGCCGCGCCGCGCGCGAAGGCGGCGACACGCCTACAAGAAGGCGCACGAACCGCAGAACGAAATCGGCATCAGTGATACTACTGAGAGCTTCACCAGCGACACGGCGACCGAGTCGCCAAGACCGCGCATGCGAATAACACAGAGGGCACGCCCGCACCAGGTGGGGCGTAACTCGACGGGGTCGTCCACCTCTGCGAAGCGGCAGAAAATGTCTTGCTTAGTGCCCTACATAGTGGAGTCGCTTTCACAGCGTCGGACGAGGCAGCGAACACGGAAGGAACGCTTGCCGCTGCCGCGTGCCGCGCGCTCTATCTGCGAGTCATCTGACCTCCTCCTAGCGAATGTGAGTGGTACGGATTCGAAATCGAGGGCGCTCGCGGAGGTGGTCTTGCCACATGTGAAAGGCGCCACCCGCCACCCCTCCTCGCTCTCCTCCGTGGATGTAGCGGCGCTGGAGCAGCGTCTCACGCTCCAGATCATTGCACAGCTGAGGCTAGACCTTGGTCAGCAGCTGGAGGAAGTGCTTATGGAGAAAGACACCATCATTGCGGCGTTGCGGAGCGAGAACGAAAGGCTGCGGCAGGCGCTGGACAAGGCGGGAAAAGATGAGCAGTTTTACGGAGGCTCTCCGTGTGACGGTGAAGTCCAGAATCGGCCCGCCGTCCTGCCGGCCCTCTTGTACCCTTCCTCGCCGAGTATTCTGCAAGAGCAGCTGTCATCCGGTGCCTCGACGGCATCGGTCGGGGACGAGGCCCCTCTGCGAGTCTTGTCGGAGTAAAAACAGAAGGAGAGCAGCGAGCAACCGCTGCGCGTCTTCATGTGACTCTCCTCTTGAGAGCGTAGAGAGAGAAGAGTGGGAGATGCGGTGCCCGCTGTTTTGGTGTTTAGAAGCCTTTGTGCATAGAGCAGATGTTTCTGCGTGCGTGTGTGTGTGTGTGTCGCTGCGCATACCCTCCTTGGGCAGCCATTGCTTCCTCTTCCTTCATTTTTTGTGCCTCCTTGCTCTTATTCCCAGTTTTGATGTTCATTGAGAAGTTTGGAGAAGCGTGACAAATATGCTGCCCGGCGCTTAGGATAAGGAAGAGGGCGGCGGCGACACGCACCAGATGCCCCTCCGTGTGCACTCGCATGACCACAGCGCAAGGCCATGATGTGTTTGAGCGCATAGGAGGAGGGACTGTGCAGCAATCTTAGCCAGCCCCTCACGTCACCCTAGCCCTTTGGCTTTGCTTGCCTTCTTTCTTGCAGGCCTTCTGCCTCCTGTTGAGAAATGCCCCTGTCATTCTGCATCTGTTGCTGTGCGGTGAATCGTGTCGATCGAACCGTGTGAAGAGGACAGGGTGGGTGAGCGAACAGAGGATCCCAGAGAAGAATGCCGAACTGCGTCGCCGTGAGGAGGCAGTGGGACAGCGGCATGTCTCTCCCAGTAATGCCGGCCACTCACTCACTGCGCTTCTTTTTCTTTTTTCTTGCAGCGCAGACGTCCTCTTTGATGCCCTCATTTCCTGATGATAGGCGCCCTCGGCCATCTCGCCTCTTGTTCATTCCACAATCTCAGGCACGTTTCACCCTCCCTCCCTCTCTCCCTCCACCTGAGCTGCTGCCGCAGACATCAACGCCGGCTGGCGCCGCCGTGTTTGCCTGGCAGCCGCGTTCACCGCCTGTACCTGACGGCCTCACTCAGCACCCCGTCCCTTCCCCCCTCGCACGTCAGCCTTTCTACGGTCCCACCGCCATACACGAATGATGCGTCTCCTCCACAAATGCGACCTCTTTCGTGTGGTACAGGACAGCGAGAACCACCTGACGCCTGCCACCCCGTACGGGGCCGCCGTCAGCATTGCAACGATGACAGTCTTGGTGATTCTCTTCATAGGTGAGTGCTACGGCTACGTGAGCGGGCACCAAAACTGCCACATCACCCCGTCCGCCTTCAAGAACATTCTCGACGCCGACATGCAACGCAAGGTGGACAGGCTGCACTTCTCCATCAGCCTGCCTTACATGCCGTGCCACCGCATCGCCACGGAGACAGTCTCTGTGTTTGCGCACGACGAGCAGGCAGAGCGAGACACGCACATATCGCTCTATCACATTCCATATGGCTCCTACGTCTCGAATTCGTCCGCGGCCTACATTTCCGGCGAAGTGCTTTCCGGGACGGAGCACGGCTGCCTCGTCACAGGCACTGCCCCCATCGCCGCCAAGCCCTCTTCCTTCAATATCATCTTGAAAGACTACAGGGTGGAGGACAGCAGAAAGTACCGGCCCGACTTTCAGATCCACCACTTCTCGGGTGGCAATGCGTACGGCGACTGGGGCGTTCCGCAGGTCCGCCATCAAACGCTGGAGCCGATGTCTGGCTTCAAGAGCGCCCACGCCCTGCAGGAGCCGTATTTTTTTCAGTTCTTCCTTCAGCTCATCCCAACCACGGTGGACCTCGCCGGCAAGGACAGCCGCGTTGGCTACCAGTACACCGCGTTCCACTCCATGCTGCGGTACAACGGCCAAGGCAGGGCACCTGGGCTGTACTTCTCCTACAAGCTGTCACCTTTTTCGATGGATTGTGCCGTGCAGTACGACACCTTGAGCCATTTTGTGGTGAATTTGTGCGCCGTAGTGGGCGGCGTCTACACCGTGGCGGAGATGGTGGAGGCGGGGATGGAGTGGCTGGCACGCGAGCGGCGACTGAGAGAGGTGTCCGCCCGCAACCGCCGCAACGCCGAAGCACTCAAGAACGCCGCGGGTGGGGCGCCCATTGCGTCCTAAAGAGGGGCGGCGGTGGAGGTGAGAGTTGTGTGCTCTGCAGTGTGCAGTTTGACTCCCTGTGAGACTGGATCGGATTAGTGTCGCGGTCGCCTGCCCCAGGCACACCAGAACGCTGACTTTGGCCCTGGCTATCGCTCACGCACGGCTTCATCCTCGACGAGCGGGTTGCGCATTCCTTCGCCGTGTCTATTTGCTGCAGCACACGCAAAGTGCTCACCGCCACAGCCATGCCCACCATCGAGGAGCGGAGCGCCACGGTGCTCTCTCGTGCCGCGCATATGTGATGGGGTGCGGTTTCGTTGACAGCGAACGCTGCAGAGGGGTGGGGGCTGTGGAGCGTGGCAGACTGCATTCGACTCTCCGAAATCCAAAAAAACGCCGACCTCATGCTCGCTCACTGCTTCCCTCCCTCTTCCCTTGCCTCCTTATCCTGTGTTCTTTCTGCCGGTGGCACGTGCACACAAAACGCATTGTTGCTCAGCCGTGACACAGTGCACTGCGCCGCTGTTGGCCTCATCTGTGGCTGCGCTGCTCCGTTGACACACCAACTCATGCGGCCGCTCCCTATTTTCTCTGCCCCGCTCGTCGCTGCATCGCTATGGAATTGAAGTTCAACCTTGCTGACACCCTCAAGCGGCTGTTGACGCGAGAGCGCTGCGAGCAGCTGGACCTGGATGGGTACCTCGTCCTCGATGAGCAGCCGTTCCCGGCGTCGGTGGCGAAGGAGCTCCTGCACGAAGTGCAATACTGCTTCGACGGCATCGACGGCGGCAAGACCCCGAACCAAGTCGAGTTCCTCACAGCAGATGGGTCGGTGAAACTCACAAAGCCGCACATCTACGAATGCGACCTGCACAACGCAGCGGTACGACACCAACTCCCACTTTTCAATGCCTTCTTTGAGGGCCAGCTCGGGGAGCTGGTGGAGGTGCTGCGGGACCGGTTAAACTGCTGCGAGGATCTGCAGCCGTGCGACACGGCTGACCTCGCCTCGCGCTCCGTCACGCTGAAACTGCAGGCGAATGGAGGCGGCGCATTTCCGTGGCATTACGACAACCCCGGCAAGCCCAACAAGCGCCGCCTCACGATGGCGGTCTACCTCACCGAGGACTGGGCCCCGGAAATCGGTGGGGAGCTGCAGATGATGCCGTTCCTCGGCCCCTGCATCACCGTGCCACCGAAGTTCTGCACCGTTGTGCTGTTCCAATCAGACATGATGCTACACCGAGTGCGGCCCATCCTCAGCCACATGCGCAAGACACGATACTGCTTCACGATTTGGTTTGACGGGGCCCTCACCAACAGCGACGACGATCTCTTCCTGAAAGTGCAGCACCTCGACGAAGGCGCCATCCCCTTTCTGCGCCGCAGCGCCGTTCAGCGAACCCTTTCCCGTGCCGTGTACGAAGCCGAATACGAGGAGTCCCTCGCAGCCTGCTTCGGCGCAGACTCAGTAGCGCTTGGGATCAGCCTCCGCGAGCACCACGCGCATCTGCAGCAGCTGCTCAAGCATGAGAGGCTGCGCGCCTTTCTGAAGGTACTCAAAGAGTACCGCGAAGACCTCCGTGCAGCGTGAACTAGTCGGGCAGGGAGTCGAATGGCGGTAGTAAAATCACTCAGACGGGCCACCTCGAAGAGTACCGCGTTGCAGGTCCTCTCTTTGCTGGCTTTCCTTCACCAACCCCCTCTCTGCATCTTCGCCATGTGCTACGTGCGGGCCTGCCTGCGTAACGCGCGTGCGCGTGGCTGCGGGTCCCTACCACCGACGAATACGCGCGCTCGCCGCCATCGTGCAGCTCATGCTTGGCCTCTCCGCATAGACGTTCGAACACGGTTGCGGCAGCTATGCGCAACTCTAGGGGTGTGTGGTTTGAAGGGGGAGGTGTGCTGTCGCCGCTCCAAGGCGCTAGAGAGCGAGCGATGCTGAGCGAGCGGGAGGCGACTTCCGTCATCGCACGCTGACGCTCTGCCCCCTCCCTCTCCTACCGGCTCGCCCCGAAGCGGGGCGTGGTGCCTTCTCTTTCTTCCGAGGTTCTCTTTCCTCTGTCCTTGCCTGGCGTCTCGCCCCGCGGCCGCTGCTCGGAGGGCGCCATCCCTCCGCGCGCACACGCGCCCACGCACAAGTGAGGTCGTCCTTCGGCGCGCCTTGCATCCCGCTCCGCCTCGCTCGCCCGCTGCATCGCCATGCTCTCGCTTCTCTCTGGTCTGGCGTCTCTCCGCTGACGGGTAAGAAGGGCACCGCTCGCGCCGTGCCTCGCTGTCTGCGCGTGTGCGTCTATGTGGGTTAGCCGGTGTGTGTGTGCGTGTGCGTGTGTGTCGCGAAGGCGTAAAACTCGACCTGTGCCCAAAACAGAAAGACGTGCCCTCGACCGACCCTGTCCCCGCTTCATGCGCATGCTTTTGTGTGGCGGCACACATGGCGCGCTACGGCACGGGCTCGGGTGCGTCTCTGAGGCAGCCGGTGCGCGTCCAGTGAGCCGCTCTTCTCAGCCGGGCACGTGCTTGCGCATACGCAGCAGAGAACCAAGGTTGCCTTCCCGACTCGTGGCATCCCATCCACTCATGGACTGCCTTGTGCTCTGGCCCGACTGAAGTCTGTGTGGTGACCGTGATGCGTTGGGCACGAAAAGGCGCCATCCCTCCTTCGCACCACCTCGCTCAGCTGCTTCTCCTCCTACACGACACCTCCGCCGATGAGCACAGCTACAAGCTGATGCTGCTCAAGCGCGCCCACTCGGCACACACTCGCAAACAAGCATGGAGACGTGATCTGCAATGCGCTCCTCCCCTTTTCTGCGGTGCTCCAACCTGCACGCGACTGGCTTGGATGGTGGTCACACCCGCACAACAGCGGCGGGGGCTGCAGAGGTGCGTACACCGGCACGTGGGACTAAGGTTCCGGCCAGCGCTACGTCAACGAATCCACGCGGAACTTTTATCGCCGCTACAGCGCCAACTACTACGACCCGAGATCGGCCGGGTTCACGCGAGAGGAGGTGGCGCATGCGGAGTGGGCCATGCGGCTGCACAGGCTGAAGGGCATCTTGTGGAACTGCCTCGTGTACGGGAGCGCACTCTATCTGCTGTTCAAGTTTTTGGCGCGGTAGGCGCGTAACGAGGATACAAGGCAGCTATGAGCCGTCCCATGGGCAGCTGGAGAAGGCACGACGACATGATCAGCTCCGTCCGATGCGGCTGCAGATACCGCCGAACTTTACGGAAGTGCAAACGGCTGGATACCTCACGTAGTGGAATGAGCGTTCACGGGATCGAGAGCTTGCCGCGGTGGAGGGATGCGCTGCGCCTTCCTGTGATAGTGTGCCGTCTAACAGGCGACTGAGGCCCCTTAGCGTGTCTGCTACTCGCCCTGCCGTGGGTCTTGACAATGGAGATGATGACGACGATGGCGACGATGAAAGCTGAGGCGCGTTTCTTTTTTGGTGTGTGAAGAGCTATGTATGGCGCCGTGCCGCTGCTATGCGTTTTTGACCCCGCTCACTCTTGTTGCTGATGTGCGGGCTCGCCAGCGTTTTGTCCTTCCTCTCTGCGCGTGCGGATGGTGGGCGCCGCAACGGGAGGAGCGGGAGGATGGCGATATGGCGCGGCATTCACTTGCTTGGACTGCAGAAAGACTACGATGCACAACCGCAGCGTGCCTTCCGACAGATCTCTGACATGGCACTGCTCGTTCGTGGCGCAAGCGTGTCGCAAAGATGGTGCGGGCATACACAAAGGACATCTTTACAGTCGTACACGCGGGGTGAAGCAGTCGGGTCCCGCCTCCGCGACACTCGTTCACGCCCAACTGGGAGGCGGGCTTGATCTCCGCGAACCAGCGACGGCTCTAAAATCTCCGCTCCACCCACCTTCTATGCTCCTCTCACGCCCGCCACGACACGTCACAAAGGTCTACGTGCACCGACGGCGGCACAGCTCGTATGCTCCCCCTCCTGGAGCCATTCCACGATTGGTCTCTGATAGTGGTGCTGCGTCAGTCAGGTCGTTTTCTGTGGTGCTCCACCGTGCAGCACTACAAGACCTGCCTCAAGGCGGAAACGTGTGCCGCCATTGCCGGCCTCGATGCAGTCGTCTTCAGTTTTGGATGTGCGGAGCGTTGTGGCACGGTGCCGAAGAAGCTGGCGCGCAGCTATCAGACTTCCGGCCACCTCATCCTATCCACAGCCGTGTCTGCGGCGGAGTGGGCAGAGCGCCACCAGGGCGTTTCCGGTTTCAACGAGCTAGTGACCGCGGTGCAGAGGGAACTACCTTCGCGACGCTCACTGAGGCTTTTGCCACCCCGTGCTGGTGGTCGTGATGCCGTGCTCCCACAGCGGCGGGCGCGTGCACGCCGTCAGCGTTCTTATGTGCAGCCGCCACGGCGGCGTTTGCTTTGGTTCTGCTGCGCCGAGCGATGCAGCGGCGCTTGTTGAGAGGATCCACCGGGACGATGCAGTGGTGCTGGACTGACCGAAGGACCGTGTGCAAGGACGGACGAAATCGTCATCGAGAGGACGTCTGCCTCAGCTTCGATGTGCAGCGTGCACGTCCACACACACAGACACACGCACATACCCACCACCGCTCCTTTTCTAAGCTCCAACACCTCTGGTCGTGTGTGTCGGGTGCGAAAAGGAGGAAGCAAATGGGCGTGTCGCTGTGATGGGTGTACGTGTGGTGTGCCGCTGCCGCCATACGAGTACTTTGATCACGCGCCAGGCCTGCTTGCACGAGTCCTCCGTTGCTTCACTGGTTGTTGCCGATGCGCTTCCGTCCGCTTGCATGTCTCGTGCATGACGCAACGTACAGGTCCTACCGCCATCGTGCAGCTCCGCTAGAGCACGTCGGCGTCGCAGCTGGGCCTCCCACGCACGACGTCCTTTCGCTTTTTTGTGTGTTGTTCTTTCCGCGTCGCACTACAGTGTCCTACTCCTTTGCGTGCGAGCCGGTGTCTCCTGTTGCCAGCGCACCGCCCTACCGCCCTTCTCCCTCCCTCCAAGCCCGCGGTGCGCTCGCCAACGTATTCACTGCGCCAACGCGCCACTCAGCACAGACAGCCAAAGCAACTCGCCAAGTACTTCGTTCTGTGTCCATTGCGTGTCCGCGTAGCAGAACCCCACCCCCTGTCGCCTCTACTGCCTGCTCGTACTCCATGTGCGAGTCGGGGTGGTTGCATGTGTAGGACCCCTCCACCCAAAAGAGGGATAAGGAAGCAGCTGCATGGGCAATGGCATGTTTGGCTGTCTGTGTGCGCCCCCCCTCCCTCCCTCTCCTTGTGCTGCTGTCATCGTGCTCAACTGGGCAGATGAGAGAGAGAGAGGCAGCGGAGGCACTTCAGAGAAAAAGCGAAAAGGATCGGGGTGCGCACAGAACGGCCCTTGCTGCGCTTATCTTCACTCTCCTTGGCCCGCCGCTCTGCACCCGTCCCTGCCGTCTGTCTTAGCACATGTGCTGCAATCTCCCCGGTCATGCTGTGTGTCTGCTTTCCTTGTCTCCCCCTTCCCTCGTTGCTTGACCCGGTTCGCATGCGTGCACACGCGCCACAACTTCAATCAGTAAAGCAGTATCAACGGTTTGTTTCCTGGTTGTATCGCAACAGCCGCTGTTCCTCTTCTCTGCCTGCCTCGCCGTGCTGCATGCTGTGTCTGCCCACCTTTTCCCTCTCCCTCTCGATCCATCAAGCTCCTCGAACACGAGCAAGCACATACTCCCCGCGGCTCTAATCAACGCTTTCCAGTGTCAAACATAAGGGGCCGGACCCTACCGCAACTACCACGCACGCGCCTCACCACCCACGCGGTCACCACCCTTCTGCCCGCTTCTTAATCATCATCGAGCAAGACAGAACTGCCTATTCCTTTGTCGCATGTTCGCTGCGTCCACTTCCCTCCACCCCTTTCTCCTCCGCCAACCGCACGGGCCGCATCAGCGTCTTCTCTCGACATGCCTCGCCGCTCCGGTCCACAGATCAAGCGCGCCAGCGACAAGGAGAATAAGGATGGCGCTGCGAGGCGCAATGACGCCGCAAAGGTAAAGGTGGCCACACCGGCGACGGTTGATGAGCAGTGGTCAACCAAAAAGCAAGGAGGTAACGTGCTGCACTGGCTGGCGCAGAAGACCGACGCGGCCGCGCCGGCACCCACCTCGCGCGGTGCGGTGGAGTACTTGAACCAGGCCAAGAAGCCAAAGAGCTACGCAGCAGCGGCTGCACCGAGCGCCGCCAAGGCGAAACCGGGCGCACCGGCGGAAAAGCCGGCAGAGAAGGCAACCGAAAAGCCGGCCGTCAAGGCACCTCGAAGCGCGCTAGCCAAAGAGGCCGTGAAGGCTGGCAGGAAGGACAACGCGAAGGAGACGCCGAAGGAGGCCCCTAAGGCGGAAACGCGGCCGGCAGCCGCACCCGAAGTTACCGCCGAGTCCAGCGGAGTGCCAAAGCCTCGCTCAAAGGCGGCTCCCGTAGCGTCACCAGAGCAAAAGCAACCGGATGACGCTGTCAGCAAACTGGCTCAGCTGTTTCCCGCGAAGGCAACGAGTACGCCGTCGATCACCGCAAAGCCTGCTGACGAGCCGGAGAAGGCCGTCGAGGCCCCGACATCGGCGACAACAGCCGTGCCCTCGATGCCAGTCCCGAGGTCTTCTGTATCGGCGCCGGCGAATGCGATCAGACCGGAAGTTCCGCCTCCGAGGCGGGTGCGCGGACGCCGTCGCGACGAGGACCGTCTCATGCGCGCGCACCAGCGCATGGAGGAGGAGCAGGAGAGTGCGCAGCGCCGGCACGAAGAGGCCATGCGCACCGATGCCGAATACAAGCAGCGCTTCGAGACGATGCAGGAGATGCAGGCCGCCATGCAGATGTCGCACGCAGAGTTCTTTGACAAGTACAGCCGCCAGGAGACGCTGCTGCTGAACCACGTGGTGACGGAGCGGCTCGACATGCCGGTCATCCTCGACCTCATCGAGCAGCACGACGTCGTGTTCATCTGCACCGACACTGGCAGCGGCAAGAGCACCGGCGTCCCGAAGGCATTGCTTGAGCTGTCGCCCGACACCAAGGTGGTCAGCACGCAGCCGCGTCGCACCGCGACGGTGGCGATTGCCAACCGCGTAGCGAGTCTCCGCCGCGAGAGCGTCGGCGAGGACGTTGGCTACTGGATACGCGGCGACAAGAAGGGCGATGAGCAGACCCGTTTGTGGTACATGACGAGCTACACCCTGCTGCTGCGCATTCTCGAGAACCCGGCAGAGCTGCCGTTCACGCACATTGTGCTAGATGAGTTCCACGAGCGACAGCCAGATCTTGAGGTGACAGTGGCGCTGCTGCGGTTGGCGCTGCTCAACAAGTTGTCGCACTTCAAGCTGGTGCTCATGAGCGCCACCCTCAACACGGAGGACTGGGAGGAGTACTTTGCCGGCCTCCGCGTCGCCACGTACAAGCAGAGCGAGCCGGAGCACCCTATTCACGACTACTTCCTGGAGGACACCTGCACCCTGCTCGGCACGGACTACCAGGCCCCGCCGCAGCTGGTGTCGCGCGGTGTTGTAGACAAGAGCACCGTGGACAAACACTTCTACCTGGCACAGAACTTGATTTTCTTTCTCAACAGCTGCTCGAACCCAGTGCACTCCATCCTTGTGTTCCTGCCGGGAAGGGCGCAGGTAGAGACGATGAGCACGTGGCTCCACACACAGCTATATCACCGCGTCGACGCGGTGCCGTGGCACAGCGCCGTGAACCTGAGCGAGATCGAGGCGGCAATGAAGCGTAACATACCGGGGCGGCAGAAGGTATACCTCGCCACCGATATCGCCGAGGTATCCATCACGCTGCCGGACGTGGTCTACGTCATCGATCTGGTGCTGGTGAAGCGGCCAAAGATTTCGAAGGAGTTGCCGGCTTCCATCCAGTACCCCCCTCTAGTCACGCAGTGGATCTCGCGCGGCAGCGTAGCGCAGCGCCGGGGCCGCGTCGGCCGCGTGCAACAGGGCTTCTACTTCTGCCTGTTCCCTGCTGCTCAAATTACGGACCTGCCGGCCTACTCCCAGCCGCCAATTGAGAACTCCCGGATCGACGAGCTTTCGCTGCACTGCCTACAGGTGGTGAACAACCCGGTGGCCATCTTCAGCCTGTGCCACGGCCAACCCCTCGTGGAGGCGATTGCGTCGTCCATGAACATGCTCACGCAGCTCGGCTGCATCCTCGACGCGAAGGACCCCCTCTCCGCCGGGGAGCGCATCGAGGAGATATACAGCCATCAGAACGAGTCGTGGAGCCGCATGATCATGACAGCGGCCCAAGCGGAGGTGATGACGGACATTCCGGAGTACCAATACACGTTCATTGGCCGCATTCTGCAGCTCATCCCGGTCTCCCCGCAGCCTGGAATGCTTGTCTTCTTCGGCTTCCTCACAGGGCTCGAGTCTCTCATGATCCTCGCCGCCGCCGTGACGAGCAGCCTCTCGCCATTCAGCATCAACGCCAGCGAAGGCCTGCAACGCCACTTCAACGTCGCGCGCGCGATGGAGGAGACGGAGAACGTCATGCGTGAT
This sequence comes from Leishmania donovani, assembly GCF_000227135.1. Classification (NCBI taxonomy): domain Eukaryota; phylum Euglenozoa; class Kinetoplastea; order Trypanosomatida; family Trypanosomatidae; genus Leishmania; species Leishmania donovani. Next base: position 64,333 of record NC_018258.1, on the reverse strand, counting down.
TTTTGCTGCGGGCTGCGCAGCGACATTGTAGCCGTGATGAAGGCCACCCTGCTCTTCCGCGTGGAACAGCAGCGGCACTGCGATAGCGTGGAGACGGTGCGCCACTGGTGTCTTCAGAAACACCTCAGCTACGACAAGCTGATGGCCATTGTAGACCTGGAGAGCCACATCAAGTACGAGCTCGCGGAGTTCATGCCGTTCCGCAGCATCGTTGAGGCGGAGAAGCTGTTGGAACAGCTGGACAAGCTTGCCTTGATGGTGGCAGTCATGACGAACGTCGCCTTCGTCGCGCAGTCGCTGGAGGTGACAAGCGAGGGCAATTCCTACACGAACTCCAAGGAGATGGCGCTCGGCATCTTCAGCGACCTCACCGCCGTGCCCGACATCCACTCGCCGAGCTGCCTGCGGTGGCAGGAAGGCGACATCATTATCCCTGTGCAGCTGAACCTTATCTTCGACAAGCTGCTCGCAAGCTTCTCGACGGCCATCGCGTCGCCGAAGCAGTTCTGGATTTCGCTGTTGCTCTTCTCGCAGCGAGTACAATACGCAACCTTCAGCGACGACGAGGGCACCTTCCACGTCTTTGCGCTCTCGTACAGTGGTAAGGAGCGCTACGTGGAGGTGGACGAGATTGCCGGTTACGTCGTGCTAGAGTTCCGCCGCAAGCTGTCGGCCATCTGCGAGGTGCTGCGCCTGACCCACGCAAATCGGCTCCTCTATGAGGATCACTTCAATACGCTGCTCGGCAGCTACTCCCTGGCGCCGCTGCAGGACCTGCAGCGCGAGGTGATCACGGCCCTCGTCTCCATCTTTAACAACTTGGAGGGCATGACCGCTGACGAGGTGGAACACGACGAGGACGACTTGGACCTGGTCTCGCTGCTGTCCTTCGCGCTGCCGACTCGCGCGCCGTGAAGACGGCGTTGGGGTGGCGCGTGACCTTGTCAGGGACGGCGGCTAGCGTCTGAGTTGATTCGATTCCCATTGTTTCTGTTGTTGTTTTTCGGCGTGCGCTCACGTGTGCACATGCGTGCGAAGAGATCAGTGGAGTGGCATCAGCAGCGCTCGCTGACACCTGTCCTCACTTCCTCCTGCCTACGCGTGGTGTGTCTGTGTCTGTGTCTCTGTTTGTCTCTGTGTGTGTGTGGAGGGGGGGGGGCTTGTTGGTGCCGTGTGTTGTCGGTTTTGCTTTTGAGAAACGCCCGCCGTGCGCATAACCAAAGACGAACGAATGTGAAGCGCAGAGAGGAGCGACATCTCCTCGGGCCGCTGCCAGACATGTTCTCTACGTACGTTCGCCTTCGGATGCTCGCGCACTGCCCTCCTCCTCGCACGAGATGCGGACCGCTGCACACAGATCTCAAATCGCCACGCTCGTCATTGTATCTGCACAGGAGCGAGAACCAAAGGCTAGCATGCGCGCACAACGTGGACGTCGATGTCGAGGTGTACTCGGTGGTGGAGCTTACACACCGATACCCGCGGCAGGGGTGTTGTCTACCTGCCGTTACCACAACCACTTCTTTTGTTTCTCTCTCTTTGTGTCTCACTTCTCCGCTCACGCCACTGCACTGCGTCAGAACCGGAGCGGCTGCAGACACAGTCGCCCACGCGTGAACACGCAATGACGAAGGCAGCGTCTCTCAAAAAGGGCAGCGGCGACAAGCGCCCCAGGGAGGCATCGTTGGAGGTGACGGCCGGGAAGCCTAAGGTAGAAACGGCAGCTGTGCTGCCCAAGGCTTCGCACGGCAGCCAGGCGCACCCGAACTTCTTCTCCTGGCTATTAAAGACGTCCCGCGGGGAGTTCTTCCGCAAGTACTTTGAAAGGAAGCATCTCGTTGCTTCGCACGGGAGCGGCGAGTACTTTGCAAGCGGCCTTCCCGGTGTCGTACCCCCGGTGAATTGGTCCACGGAGCGCATGCTAGATCACGTCAAGACGCACCCGTCACGCTACGGCGCCGACCTCGACGTTGTCAAGTTCGACCCCAAGCTCAAAAGGCGTGTCTCCTTCAGGACGAAGGGTCTCGTGGATGCGGCCGATCTGGAGACGTGCATGAAGGGCGGGTGGTCCGTGCGCTTCCTGCGACCCAACGAGTTCATCGAGAGCAACTCCGCCTTCATCGGATGCATGGAGAAGGAGTTCAACTGCTACTGCGGCGTGAACAGCTACTGGACGCCGGCCAACAGTCAAGGCTTCGCGCCGCACTACGACGACGTGGACGTGTTCCTTCTGCAGCTGGAGGGCGAGAAGCTGTGGTGCCTCTACGACCCGCCGGAGGACGTCGATGTGCTCGCGCGCCACTCGAGCGAGGACTACGCGCCTGAGCTGTTCCCCACACCCAAGCACACCATCACCCTGAAGGCCGGCGATGTGCTGTACATGCCGCGCGGCACGGTACACCAGGGCAAGACCACACTCAAGACGCACTCGCTGCACATCACCTTCTCGGCCAACCAGATGAACTCGTGGGCAGACTTCATGAGCCGCGCCGCACAGTACACAGTGGAGAAGCTCGCCGCCAACAAACTGGAATGGCGTCGTGCCCTGCCACGCAGTATGCCGCAGGTGGTGGGTGAGGTTAACAACCCCGTCTTTCGCGACACCCATGGCCTTGCCGCGCTCAGCGAGAAGCAGCAGGAGCACCGCGCCAACCTACAGACAAAGGTGCGTGAGATGGTGGCGGAGTTGACGCTGCTGCTCACCGACGAAGGGAACATGGACATGTGCGCCGACGTGTACGCCAAGGATACAATCCGAAAGCTGCAGCCGCCGTCCAGGACGTACAGCGGCGCGGCTCCGGCGTCGACAAGGCTCAGCCACGCCTCCCGGGTGCGCCTCATCTCTCGCAACTGTATGCGGCTGCTGCTGAACGTGCCCGGCGAAGCTCGGGTGTACCACACGGGGCGAAACTCGACTGTCTGCCTTGGCGGGGAGTTGGGCGAGCTGCGCTTTGAGGCAGACTTTGCGCCAGCGATTGCCACGCTGCTCTCGAGCTACCCCAAGACGATGCCTGTGAGTGCGCTGCCCTTCCCGGGCTTCGACGATTCCGACGATGTGGCCGAGAACCAACTGCTGCTGGTCGAGACTCTGCGGGATGCCGGGCTTCTGCACGTGGGGTCCTCCGCTAACGGTAACGCACCGAGCTAGGGACTCAGCACTCGTGTATTACCATCCCCACATTGCTGCACGGTCTTCGTCTTTGCCCAACTCTGCTCGTGAGTTGTCGCACGCACACAAAAGGAGCTGGCTGGAACGGGAACGGGGAATGACCTCTCGAGGAGAGAGACATCAGCGCAGGCGGTCGTTGGCGGCGGCCTTCCCAACAAAACAAAAGCGTACATCCTCCTGCGCTGCAAATGACACCCTACCGCGCTGATCGGCTGAAAAAGAGGGGGAGGGGGAGAGGGTTTCACGTATTCTGCGGGTCTAAAGACGGCAGCACTGAGACAGAAGAACGCATCGGGTCTTGTGCGCTGCAATGCTCTTCCCTCGTCCACCCCACGCCTCCCGTCTGTAGGCTGCTCGCCCCTGGGATGGCCTCGCTGCTCGCCTCTTCATCCCTCTGCACTCTCTGCGGATTTCATTCGTTGTTGCGGTTGCCTTTCGAGTGTTTCGCAGTGCCCGCCACGGGCCAAAGCGTCCTCGTAAACGTGTTCTCCGACTCACGAAAGCAGGAGCAGGAAGCGCAGACGCGGCGCGTGTCAGCTCGGAGGCGAGATGCCCCGATGTCATTCTTTCTGCCAGAGTGTGTTGTACACAGGGTCCACAACACGATCCCTCCCCCTCTCTGTGCCACATTTCCGAACCTGAACTTGCCGCCCCCATGCTGACCCCCTTTCTGTGGCTCTGCCGCCACACCTCCTACTCGTCTGCAGCCCCCTTTTTTTTTTTGCCCGCCCCCTTCTCTTTCATCTCTCTTCGGCAAATCGCTCCACCCTCGCGCCTCCTTGAGATGTTGTCGTTTCTCGATGTCCATTCCGCGCTTAGCCACACACACCTACACGCACTCAGACACATAGCGGTGCAACATGAATCTCGATGTTGTGGATGCGACTGCCGAGGCGCTGCCGCTCGAGCTACTCAACAACACGAACAAGGAGCTCACTGCGCAGCTCACGCGCTTTGAGCAGCAGCTGGAGGAGCGGCAGGGCGGCGTCGAGGACCAGCGGCGGCGGCTGCAGTTTATGAAGGAGCATCTTGGCAACGTCCGCGCAGAAATCGTGAACACGCAGAGCCTCTCCGAGACGAAGAAGCGCGAGCTTGAGTCGGAGGAGAGCATGTGCCGCGTCATGGAACGAGAGTGCGCGCGGCTGCAGCAGCGGCAAACACAACTGGAGCGAAGCGCCGAGGACGTACGCGACCGGCTCACGTCCGTGCAAGACCGCATCTTCCACGGAAATCTGAAGATCGAGGAGCTCAAGACGACGCTGGACTACAACCAGGAGGAGCTGGAGCAGTGGGACGAGGCCCGTCGGCAAAAAGAGGAGGACGAGCTAGCCATCGCGCGCTACTGCAAGCTTGATGAGGCCAAGGTCAAGCAGCTCACTCAGCACATTGAGAAGCTCGAGACCACCGTGCGGAGGCAGCGCAAGCAGCTTGATGAGGAGATGCTCGCCACGCAGCACGTGCAGGGGGAGCTGGACCGCGTCGCCAACGAGTACCGCAAGCTTCACGACGACCGTAGCGGCATGCTAGACGAGTGGGAGCAGGTGGTTCGCACCATCGCCGAGCGCGACGAGGCCATCCGCATCGCGGCAGAGCAGTATGCCGACGGCGTTGCCTGGATTCAGAAGCGGCAACAGCTGAAGAAGTCGCTGTCGGAATCGCTCGAGGAGGCGAAGGAGGAGACGGCGGTGATCAATTACACCATCCAAGAGCGCGAGAAGACGTCGCAGAAGCTGCAGGAGGCGGTGCCGGTGCTGACGCAGCAGGTGCAGAGCATACAGGACGAGGTGGATGCCCTTCGCGAGGAGGCGTCACGGGCCACGCGGGACAAGCGGGCGGCGATCCTCCAGCTGCAGGAGACCATCACCGAGATCGAGCGCCGCAACAAGGAACTGACGATGACAGAGAAGCGCCGAGCCACTGTAGCGGAGAGACTCAAGGAGGAGGAGATGGCCGCCACCGATCTTCAGAAGCAAGCCGACTTTATTGCGCAGCTGCTGAAGGACGCTGAAACGGCCTCCCACAACGTCGCCAAGGACATTGAGCAGCTCAAGACGGCGGCCTTCAAGGCGAACCAGGAGCTTTCCGATGTGCGCGCGGCTCAGACGACGACCCTGGGCGAGATCAGTGGGGCGCAGGCACAGGGCAAGAACTACAACGCCAAGATCAACCAGCTGGATGGGGAGTCTTTCTCTCAGCAGGGGGTGCTGTACAACATCGAATTCAGCGTCCAGCAGATGGAGAAGCGTGTGGGCCGCGCCAAAGGCGAGCGCACCGAGGAGGAACGGAAGGAGCTGCACGGCAAGATCGATCTTCTGCAGGCCACACTGGACGAGCTAGAGAAGCAAAACAGAATCCTGCAGAACCAAGTGAAGCGGGTGCGGGAGGAGATGCGGCAGTCAACCATGCTGATCGAGAAACTGGAGATGACGAAGAAGCGTTCCCTTGAGGAGGTATTAGAGATGGACCTACATTGCACGCACGACGAACGGGAAGAGAAGAAGCTAGAGAAGCAGCGCGAGGACCTTCTTATCAAGGTGGACACGTTAGAGCTGCAGCTGCGCCGTATGCGCAACGCGCTAAGAGCCAAGGATGCAGAGCTGCTCACGTTGGAGGAGAAGAAGCGGCAGCTCGAGGCTGACGTGGCGGAGCGCGAGGCGGAGATCGAAGTACACCACCGTCTGCTGAAGATGGAGGCGAAGCTGGCGGAGGAGGAGCGCAAGCGCCTTGTGACGGAGCTTCTCGACCGACAGAAAAACTTGACGGCGGTCAAGAACAGACAGGAGGTGCTTGTAGGCCGCATGGACCCGGCGCAGGCGCGCTTGTCGCAGGTCCAACTCGTGATCGCGGCAGCGAAAGAGCGTGAGGACCTCCAGTACCGCGGCGACTCCCTCGACACGCGCATCCGTCGCATGGAGAAGGAGATGCTGAAGCTCGAGAAGACCATCGCTGTCATCAAGGCGAGCAATGCGCAGTACAAGCATAAGTTCGACAAGGTCTCCGACAAGGACGAGGAGGTGCAGACGCAGAAGGCGCTCACGACCAAGTTCAAGGAGCTCAAGAGCGCAATAAGCCGCCGCGCTCTGGAGGCGAACGACTTTCAAGCCACCACACGCAACAAGCAGGAGGAGCTGCGAGCACTCTCGTTTGAGAAAGAGCGTGTCGGACACACGCAGCAGCAGATGCTGCAACAGTACGAGGCCGTCACCCAAGACATCCTAACGTTGCGCGAGACTTCTGTTCGCTACGATCAAGCCATTGGAAAGGCCAAGGAGAACGTCGATGCTGCCGTCGCGCGCGATGTCGAACTCGTCTGCGCACGCGAGAGACTCGACAACACCGTCGCTCAGCTCCTCTCTCTCTCCCGCGAAGCTGGTGACGAGGTGCTTGACGTGGTCAAGCAGATGCTCGCTGCCCATCAGCTGTCGATTGAAAGTGCCTAGAAAGAGGAGTGAAGGGCAACGTTGCACGTACAGTGCTCCCTCTTGGGCAGTGCTTGCGTCGCTACGTGTTTCTCGGCACGGCAGGATGGCTGACCACCGCTGCCCCTCTTCGCCACTCTCCGTGATGTGCCCTGGTGGGCTTGTTGCGGGCGTCCCCTTCCTTTGTTCGTTTTAGTCGCCACCCCCTCCCCGGGGCGATTTTGATGTAGACTACACCCCTGTGTCGCCGTTGTCCCGCATCCTTTTCAACTCTACCAACAGTGATAGTCGCCTGCCCAAAAGGCCCTCGGCAGGCGCACGTCCCGCTTCCGTTGCTCCGCTACACGCTGGCCGCACCGCTTCTAAAGTGCTCACTCACTCACTTGCTCTCTCTCCGACGGCTTCTAATTCGTGCGCCGAACCGTCTTGCTACCGATACGCTCCTCCATTCCCTTCTCCTTGCTTTTCACAACCCCCACGAATACGCTCTCTATCCTCCCTTCGCCTGTCACACCGCGGCGACCCCTTTGGTTGTGCTTCTTTTCGCGCACGCCTCTCTCCATGAGCAGCACGTGCTAGGTTTAAGCCACGCAGAGAGGCACAGCACCATGGAGCCCTCTTCGACGGATGGGCAAGAACCGCATCTTGCAGCAGTAGAAATGGAGGGCGAGGATCAGGCGGTCATGTCCAACGACGAGGAAGACGAAGAGGAGCAGCCCAACGACGCGACGGTCTCCGACACGAATGCGGCTTCCACCGCCGCCAGTGACGTTGACCAGGACGGCGCCGACAACGATGACGACGCTGTTGACGAAGAAGGCGACGAAGAAGACGACGCCGAAGAGGACGAGGAGGCGGACGATGGTGATGACAGCGACGAAGAGGAGGAGAGGCAGGTGTACCCTCTGCCGCCACTGCCGCCCGTCCACGCCCCATCCAAGGTGCACGGCATCGCCACGGCGGAGGTGTACAGCATCATCAAGGAGCTGCGCCGTCAAATGGACGACCCGGTGGAGCGGGAGCACGCCAAAGCGATGCTGCAAGGCGACACAGATGTGCTGCTGGCCGTCGCGCAGGTGCTGCAAGAGGCACACCTACTCCGACGCGCCACAGTGAACGACCACGGTGTTGTCGAAGAGCAGCTCGTCCCCCAACCAGCGGCCGCACGGCCTTCACTGCCTACTGGCTACAACAGCTGGATTGTTGAAACGCCGGCAAACGCGCGGCGGTGAGTGCGCACAGTGGCACGGCTGCTAAATATGCGTCCCCCCTTCTTTGAGGCACGCGTCTGCTGGTGATGTGGACAGGGAAGCAGTTTCGCCATGTGTGCCTGGAGCTCCCCTCTTGTGACGCAGAAAGACACCGTAAGCGGACATGTGAAGCTAAAGGATCATGAAGGACCGATACTGGAGATACAGTTGAAGTCAGCTGACCCCTCTGTTTTGCGATGCGTGCGGGAGTCAGGGTGAGGGCAGCAGTAGCAGCGCACGCATGACAAAATGATACCGCCTTTTGTAGGTATTTCACCCGACGCTCCTCCCCCTTCCCCCCTCCCCACTCTCTCCTGTCCTTCGTCTCTTCCCGCCCCTCCCTCCGCTCGCACCGGCCGCCCCTTCACGAGGACGGCGATTGCGGTCGACCACCACCGCTCTGCCCACCCCCTCCCTTGCAGAATCGGAGGACATGGTAGCCTTGGAGCGGGAGTACGTTCTCGGCTCCTTCTGCGAGCTGCGCATCATCACCTCGCTCTCCTCCACACAGCTTTCCAAGGTGACCCTGCGAAAGCCGGTGGAAGACGACGACACGTCAACCGCGGCGCGGGCAGAGGTATTTGGGACAGAGCTGATCCCGGGAGTGCCAGTGCACCTGCCGCCCGGTCGCTCCCTTAGCATCTTCACCTCCACCGGCTGCACCCTGTCACTGGTGGCACCGCCGACGGTGCTGCAGCGCTGCTATGCGACGTCGCTCGGGGCGACCTGGGTGCGCTCGTTGCTGGATTTTCACTCCCACCTGGAGCGAGCACGAGTGGAGGCCCGCGGCCGCGACGACGTCGGACCTCGCGTGCTCTTCGTGAGCGACCGCCACCACTGCGGGGCGAGCACCTATGTTCGCTGGCTGAGCAACTTTGCCGTGCGCCTCGGCTACCACCCCCTGCTGCTCGATGGGGTGCTGGACACCCCTGCCTTCGCGTTCCCAGGCAGTATAGCGCTTTTCCACGCCCAGCACTGCATGGACATCGAGGAGGAGATGAATCTGACGCCGGCGCTGTATGCCCAAGTCGGCCAGTCGCGTGTGGCCAACCCACGACTCTACCAGCACTGGGTGCAGCAGCTTCTGCCGAACGGCATGGAGAAGATGGCGCGCAGTGAGCGCTGCCGCGTGGGCGGACTGTTCTTTGACTTTGGCGTGGTGGAGCCGCACGCGGTGGAGCAGGCGGAAGCGGCGGCGGCGGCGGTGCCGAGCGTCGACCCAACCGCCTCTGCTTCGCCTGCACCTGCCGCCCTGGGAAGCGGTAAGACGCAGACGAACCCACTCGACACACTCCTGGACACCATTGTGGCAGCCGACATCGATCACGTTTGCGTCGTCGGTAGCTCATGGCTGCGGTGGAAGCTGGTGCAGCGTGCATGGGAGCGCTTTGGTGGTGAAGGGTCGATGGGCATTGTGCAGGCGATGCTTGATCCGCGCTGGAACGTGCCGCCCGAGGTGGACTGCGGAGGTGGGCAGCACTTCAAGGTCTTTCTTTTAGACTCCGTGGAGCTGGTAAACTCGGTGCCGGTGCCGCTATTGAATCGCCAGCGGTGGCTGCAGTACTTCTTCGGCACCCCGACATCGCCAGTGAAGCCGACCCTCATCACCCTCGAGGCCTCGCAGGTGCGCGTCGCAACCGTCGGTGCGGCAGCGATCGCCGCCATGTCGACACTGCTGCCGATGATGGACAGCGAGGACGTGGACCGGCAGAAGGCGGATGTGGCGGCCGTGTCGTTCATTACCCTGCAGGACGTCGCCCTGAAGGACCGAATCGTCGCAATCAGCACAGCCACTGAGTACGAACGCAGCCCTGACGGGGAGCTTCACCGACTCCCTTTCAGTGTGTTCGAGCGCAGAATCCGGCATGGTACTGTGCTTGGGTTTGCGCTGGTGGAATCTGTGACACCGGAGCGGCTCACGCTGCTTGTGAGTGGCTGCCCGCTCGACAAGGAGCTTGGCCTTTGCTTTCTTCTCACGGAGGAGGTGCTGAAGAGCTGAGAGGGCGGAGGGTGAGTATTTGTGGGAGAACGCCAAACACTTGCAGCACGCGTCTCTGCATGTGCCTCGGCATGCTGGACAGGGGAGGGGCGCACGACGCGCCACGCGCCGTAACGGTCGACATGGGACGACGCTAGCAAGACTGTGCATGTGTGTGTGTGTGTGTGAGTGCATGTGTGTGTGCACGTTGCTGCTGTAGGGAGCAGCAATGGTGTGCCGTAGCGCCATAAAAACCAGCGAAAATTTAGGACACGCTCCACCGCCGTTCTCTGACACCACTTGACAAGAGTACTTGAGGCCAGCATACGCGTAGGCGCACGTGGACTGTGGAGGTTTTGTACCCCTCTCCTCATGATCATGGCCCCCTCTTACCCACTTCTCAGCCCTTCGCCCCTTCGCTTCTTCCTTGCTCACACACACACACACACACACACAGTGGCAGTGAGGCGCCCACGCATGTCTCAGCATACAGACGCGCATCCGGACACACAGATGGAATGCCTCATTTTCGCTGCACGGTATCAGCCAGAGGCGCGCACGCTGGAATTCGAGCTGACCGATGCGCCTCTCGTGGACGCCGTCACGGACGTCACTGTCACCCCGTGCGGTGCTGCAGCGCCTCTGTGGAAGACACCTGCCACGCAGCAGGGACTCTTTTATGGTCGCAACAAGTTTATCCTGGATCGCCCGCTTCTCTTTGCTGATGACCGCATCGCGCTCGTGTGCTGCGTGCGCGTGCGTCAGCAGCGCCCCAGTACCCTTGCAGCGCTCGCCTCAGACGTCTTGTGCGGCAGCGCTGATGGGTCGGCTGTCCATTGCGCCGGTCCACAAGACATCAGGGAGTACGCCATGCTACTCACCGAGGCGCCTAACACCAGCAGGTGTGATGTGCACAACAACGCGTTCGTGTACCTCACCTCTCAGGCGTTGCCTCCCATTATGGCGGCCACATCTACTACGATGGTATCCCCCTTGCCGCCGGAGCCGCCGATCACGCACCTGACATGCGCGCGTGAGAGGTCTCCGCCCTCTTCTCTTCCCGCGCTCTCTGCTCTTGCGCTCTGCTACCTTTAGCGGTGTCTCGCCAGAAAAACAAAAACGGTAAGTGATGAGCAGAATGGATCCATGTGAGGCCCTACGCGTGTGTGCGTGTGTGTCTGGTGACCCCCTCCTTTTCTCCTTTCGTCTGATGCTGGAGCGCTTCATCCCTTGCTATTCTCCTTTCTTCTGTCCTTCTCCACGCGTGCGCGCCGTCTTCGATGAACGCGTGAGCGACGACACACACACACACACACGCACGCGCGCACTCGCATATTAACTCCCACGACAGCTGATCTCTGCTCGAGCCGTTGTAGCTCTTTTCTCCGCTGAGGGCGAGCTGGTTCGCGCAGCACGGCGTCAGCGCTCTCGTGACTGTCTCTGTGCGCGCACAAGTTCTTCTCACAGAGAGACGGTCGTACAAGGGAAGGCAAAGGGCAGACATCCCCGGACGGCAATGACACCTTACCGCCGGTGGAGCTGGCGCAGCGGTGACGTCGCCATCTGGTCTATGCTGCTCTTCTTCTTCACCCTAGCCCTCTTCATTGTCTACCTGAACATTTCCTTTGCCGAGTCGACGCCGCCGCCAGTCAACGATCGCATCAAACCGCAGTGAGAGACGGACAAAAGAAAACAGACGAGCTGGCAAGGAATGTGCGGCGACAGAGAGGCACCGTGGGTCTTGCTTCGTCGCCATGAAAGCCGCCACCCTCGGTGAAGGACCCCCCTCCGACAGCCGATGCATTGTGTGTGCCCTGGCACACACTAGAGCGCGCCACTCCCGGAATGCTCGTTGTCCCGACTCACCGAGCACACGTCAATGGAATTCAACCTCGCACCCGCACGTCCATGTCCGCTCCGGAGAACCGATTTTACTTTCATTGAGCTCGAGTCGTCCCGCTAATCTAACCCGCGCACTCGGCCTTCGTGGCCTCCGAGGCACTCGATGCCCTCGCCCTCCTCTTCCACTTCGCCAACCACTGTGCGCAGTCGGTGTGGCATACCGTGGCAAGTGACAGCATGTCTGTCCGTATCTGTGCATTTCTGCTCTCCCCTCCCCACCTCTACCACCCGGCCTTCGTTTACACGAGAGTGCACGGTGACACCCCCATGCGGACCCGCCTTTCCACTCACTTCTCCCCCTCATCCGCTCTTCGTCCCCCCCCCATCCCCCACCTCTCTGCTCCCCGCCTTATGGCCTCCGTACCGTCCCTCCCCTCCTGTCCATGCAGATATACAGCGGAACTACACTTCGCATTTGCCCCGTCCCCTTTCAAAGGCTCTGCGTCGCCCGTCGCCTCCATCATGACTGCTGTCCGCAATGCACCAGCCGTGCAGGCCACCACGGGCGCCGGCGGGGGCAGCGCGATGGTTACCTTCTTCACAACCACCTACTCGAAGCCCATGCCGGAGCAGAGCTTCTCCGTACCGCTCAACGTGCTGCCAGACGGGCTCAACCAACTCGTGCAGAACGTGCTCGGTGTCGAAGGGCAGAACTTCGATTTTCTCCACAAAGATGAGTACATTGGTACGACGCTGTTCCGCTTCCTGCAGCGGCGCGGTATCAGCTGCGAGGAGCTGCTCAATATCGAGTACACCCCCGCCCTGCAGGCCAAGGAGGGCAACTTGCTCCCGCACGATGACTGGGTGAGTAGCGTGCGTGCCCCGTACCGCAATAACGCCGAGCTTCTCTTGACCGGCTCGTACGACCACTGCGTTCGACTGTGGGACGGCGACAGCTGCCTCGCCCTCGGCTCCTTCCATCGCGAGGCTGTTAAGGAGGTGGCCCTCCACCCAGTGACGCCCGCCAGCAGCAAGATCGGTCGCAAGCGCACCAGGCTCGACGGGGACTTCATGTTCGCCAGCGCTAGCAAGGACGGCAGTGTGGCAGCCTGGAAGCTGGACAGCAACAACAGCCACATGCAGCTTCTGGGGTCTATCCAGGCCCACACCGACGGCGTTGACTCAGTCGCCATCGCGCCGGGCGACGGCAGGCTTGTTGCCACGGCCTCCTGGGATACCACGGTGAAGGTGTTCAGCTGGGAACAGATGATGGAGGGTGACACAGTGCCGTCGAAGAAGGCGCCGCTTGTGGCCTTCACGGACCACAGTCGTCCAGTCTTGTGCAGCCGCTTCTCTGCTGCCCATGGTGCCGCACGGCTCTATTCGGCTGGCCACGACGGCCACATCAAGTGCCTCGACACAGAAGAAGCGCAGCTGCAGTCTCAGTTTAAAGGCGACCACCCCATCAACCGCATCGCCGTGAAGCCGGCAGGCAACAGCGCAGCAGCAGACCTTCTCCTCTCTGCCTGCACAGACAACCGTGCCCGACTCTTCGACACGCGGCAGAAGGATGTGGTGAAGACCTTCAGCGGTCCTCGCCAGTGGCTCTACAGCGTGGTGTGGCTGTGGGATGCGCAGGAGGGTGACGCCGAGCACAGCGGGGTCAGCCTCTTCGCAGTAGCCAGCGAAGACGCCACGGTGCGCGTGTATGACCTGCGGTGTACCAACACGGCTCTGCTCACGCTAGATGCGATGCACACGGATGGGGTGCTGGACGTCACGTACGTGGGGCAGTCTATTATTGCCAGTGGTGGTAAGGATAACAAGACGAGGTCGTTCGCCCTTAGTAAGGAGGGCCTCCTCAGCTAACCGTGGCGCACCGGGTTTGTGGGGGAGGGAAGGTCACCATGCGTGCCAAGTACGCCGCGGTGCCATTCGTGCATGGCCTATCGCGAAGCGGGTGCAACTGTAGAAGTGGATGCAGTGCACCCCACCTCTGCCGCCTTCCTCGCGCTCGACTTCGCGTCGCCTTTGTCACCCCCCCCCATCCCCCTGTTGTGCGTGCCTGTATGCGCTTGCCGTTTCTGAGACTAAACACGATTAACCTCATCGCAGCAAGAAGAAACACGGAAAGCACCATTCACGGCGGCATCGAACGCGGCGCCGCCCAGCGCGCCTCGTCTCGTTCTCGCTTTTCCCTTGACTGTGCCGTCCATGAAGGTGGACGAGCGAAGGGGTTGCGTTGCCGCGTCTCTCTTCCGTTACATTTCATCCGTGCTCACGGAGAGTCTGCCCCTCTTCTGAAGGGGCGCCACGTGCCTGCTGCTTTGCTATGTGCTGGCTGTGCCCTCGCCTCTGTTCTTCAGCTTCTGGGGGTGGTGACGCGCGCGCACACACACACACATCCAAGCTGCGAGCGCCTTGTGCCGCGATACCTTTCCTCCCCATCACGCAAGCGCGCTCTCCCTGCCTCTCCTTCTCGCTCCGTGCCCAACACCCGTGGGAGTGTACTCTCGCACACCTCCGGCACACAAAGAAGCGTCACCGTAGCACACGTAGCACACACGGGTGTGCCTCTCTGAGTGCAGTGCCGCGTCTGCTCATCTCTCCCTCCTTATCTCGCCTACCGCTCTGCCAATGGGCAAGAAGATGGCCACCGTTGCAGCGAAGAAGAAGGTGGTGCCGCAAGCCGCCGCCCCCGCAGCCAAGTCGCTCAAGAAGGCGAACGGCACTGCAGTGGTGGTCGCCGTAAAGAAGACCGCCAAGAAATCCGCCATGGCGCCAAAGGCTGCGCAAAGGGCACCGGTGGCTAAGGAAGAGGAGGAAGAGGAGGACTCGAGCTTCCACTACGATGATGCCGCCGTGAACAGCAGCCACTATGACGGGGCGCCTGATGACGAGGATGGCGCTGGCGATGAGGAAAACATCGTGTTTGACGACGTCATGGACGGCGACGAGGAGGACGAGGAAGACTTCGACGCGGAAATCCAGGACGACGACGACTTCGAGGTCAAAGCTGAGAAGTACCGCCGCCGCATGCTGGCGCAGCGCCAACTGGCCGATGCGGAGCAGCAGGAGGATATTGTGACTCGGACAGCGAAGCCGACGCCTCTGCACGATCGCGAGCAGCGGGACAATGAGGCGCAGCAGGAAGAGGACGGCGCCGCAGCCGTCCAGCTGCTTGGCAAAACGAGCACTGCAGAGGAGCTGCGTGACCGAATTCAAGAGACCGTTCGTGTGCTGTCCAACTTCAAGCAGGAGCGCGAAGAAGATCGCGAACGTGGCGAGTATCTCGAGCTTCTCCGCTCGGACCTCCTCGAGCTGTACGAGTACAGCGAATTCCTCATGGACTCGATCCTGCAGTTGTTCCCCCCTGCCGAGGCGGTGGACTTTTTGGAGGCGATGGAGAAGACAAGGCCAACGACCATTCGCGTTAACACGCTGAAAGCGAAGCGCCGTGATCTGGTGCAGGCGCTTGTGAAGCGCGGCATGAACGTCGAGCCGCTGGAGAAGTGGTCCAAGGTTGGTCTGCAAGTGTTCGAGTCGAATGTCCCCATCGCTGGCACCATCGAGTACCTCGCGGGTCACTACATGCTGCAGGCCGCGGCCTCCTTCCTGCCAGTCATGGCCCTCGCTCCGCAGGAGAATGAGCGCGTGCTCGACATGTCGGCCGCTCCGGGCGGAAAGACGACGTACATTGCGCAGCTCATGAAGAACACCGGCGTCCTCTTCGCGAATGATGTGAGTGAGCCACGGTGCAAGTCGCTCAACGCGAACTTACAGCGCCTCGGTGTCACCAACTGCATCGTCACGAACTACGACGGCACTGGCTACGAGAGGGTGATGCGCAACTTTGACCGCGTTCTGCTCGATGCCCCCTGCTCCGGCACGGGCATCATCTCGCGTGACAAGAGCATCAAGACAAGCAAACAGCACGAGGACATTCAGCGTGCTTCACAGCTGCAGCGAGCGCTGCTGCTGAGCGCCATCGACGCCTGCAAGATTGGCGGTTACGTCGTCTACTCTACGTGTTCCTTCCTCGTGGAAGAGGATGAGGCGATTGTGGACTTCGCGCTGAGGCGCCGTGACGTGCAGGTGGTGGAGATGGGGCTGCCATTTGGGCGTCCTGGCTTCACCAAGTACCGCCACCACCGTTATCATGACAGCCTCGAGTTCTCCCGCCGCTACTTTCCGCACGTGCACAACATGGACGGCTTCTTCATCTGCAAGCTGAAGAAGTTGTCGGACAGCACCACGAAGCAGCAGGACGGGGCGGACAAAAAGCTGTCCAGGGCGGGGAGCGCCTCCGCCTCCTCGTCTAAGAAGCGTGGGCACGCCAGCGACGATGTCGCGGAGCTCCAGGTCGGCTCGAAGCGGGTGCGACTCGAGAAGGGCAAGGCTGTCGTGTTGGCCGAAAAGGCGCCCGTCAAGAACCACAAGCTTAGCGTTCCACCGAGCTCCAAAACGACTCGCAGCGAACGGCAGCTGAAGGGCAAGCGCAAGCCGCACAAACCGCGTAAGTGAGCCCTATAGCTGAAAGCGGGTAACGCTATAAAGGTAGCGTTTTTCTTCCTAATCTAATATCTGCTCGCCATGCCTTCCCATTCCACGGCAGCTGCTGAGGTGAATCAAGCAGGCAGCCGGCAATGGCAGCGTGTCACTGTATGTGTGTGTGTGTAGCACGCCAACCGGGTAATGGCGGCAAAGCAACGCACAGCCAAGAGATAAACAGGTCCTCTGCGCGCACCCCCTTCCCATCGTCCCCCTCTTGGTGCGCCGCACTCCCCCACGCATGCTCACAAAAGCGGCTCTGCCGTGCTGTAGGGCCGTGCTCTTCGCGTCCCTCCCTGTGCGGCCATTCCCTTTGGGGAAATACGCGTGCGCGCAGATGCAGCAGAGAGCAGAGCGCCACGGATGCGGCGCCGACTCCGGAAGAGCAATCCTCTGCCACGCAGACGGAAAAGTTGTTTTCTTTTCTTTCGCGCGCGCGCGTGTGACCGCAGAAGCCCTTCTCTCTTTCTCTCTCTCCTCGCCGCTCTTCAGCCTCTGAACGTTTCCCATCCTGTTCTCTCGACTGCCCTCGAGCTTTCTGTCTTCCGTCGCCTTTTCTTTTCATTGTGCACTCTGCCACGGTGGTGCACCCTGGGCAACAGAAGTACATGGAAAAGGTGCTTGCCTACCTGGAAGGTACACTCCTCGATCAGTACCTAGAGCTGCTGCCCTCGCGTTGGTCTGCGCTGCTGCCGCGGCTGGCGAAGCGGACGCAGCGACTACAGGCGTTAACGGATCTCACGACAGTCAATGAGCTTGAAAGCGCCGTGGAGGAGGACTTTCAGCTCGCTACCAAGCTACTCCATGCGGAGCACAGAATATACCAAGAAGGCGCCACACTCTTTGACGGGCTCAGTCAAGCATCCGATCTGGTGCGGCACACTTGGCGCCTACTCGCCAACGATTTGCTTGCCGAACTCGCGGCAAAGGAGTTGATGCTGGCGCACTGGAAGGCCGCCGTGACCACCATCACCGCGGACACTCTACGCGTGTACAGTCACGCGCTGTTGGTTCACGCAAGAGTCACAACGGCTCGAGTGCACCACCTCATGGCCCTGCTACGAGAAGAGGAAGCTGGTTAGTGCTGCGGCGGCAATCGATGCGAAAAAAAAAAGGTGCTGCCGCCTTGCGTGCGTTTCGCTCGTGCTCTTCAACTGTTGCTCTGGTCCAAATCGGGCTGTCTCGCGGTCTCCGTTTGTGTAAACAGGTAAGCTGACACACACACACACACACACAGCACGGGTGTAGCGCTGCCGCTCTGCGCACTTCACTTGGCAGCCGTGCCCATGCTGTGCAATCTATACACGTTAGTAACCGTAAAGCACGACCGCGGCGCCGAAGAAGCGCCCTTCACTCGACGGTTGAGGTTGCGAGTGTCAGAACGCGCATGGATGCATCTCTCTGCCTCTCTGAGGTGTTTCTAGCGGCATCCCAAATACCAGTCCATCATATACCCGCAGTACATCCCCGCACAAACGTGCCCTCACGCACCTCCGCGGCTACAGCGGCTTCACGGGACTTATCCTCTTACCACCCTCCACCCCTACTATCGCCAACGTCCGTCATTCTCATTTCTTTCTCTGCTCTGCCATCCCACGCCATCCCCTCCCAGTTGTCCTCCAGCCACTGGCAACGCGCACGCGTGCATATCCTCGACGGCGCACTCACTCACTACCATGAAGGAGCCGCGCACGCATTCATCATAGAAATGCCGAAACACTCGCGAAGAGAGCTGTCACCGCCGCTGCCAAAGACGGGGATGATAGGCGCCGCGATGGAGTGCCTCCATGCCGTCCTGCATGAGGTCACCCTGCAGCAGCAGGCGCTGCAGGCCGCCATCAGCATGCAAGTGAAGGATAGCTGCGCGGCGGGCAGCACGCGCATGTACACATTTCTGGAGACCTCCCGCCACTATCTTCGGTATGTCATCATCTTTTACGTGCTGCTCATGGCAGCCCTTGTGGTGTTGGTTGCGGACCTCTCTGGCTGCCTTGTCACGTCGGTAGCCACTGCTGCAGGCATCCGTCACCTCGTCCTCGCGAATGTGCCTGGCACCGCCGTCGTTCCACTCCACTTCAACGCGCTGCCATTCCACGAAGACGACTGGATGCGGCACTTGCCAGAGGACACGGCACTCAGGGATTTCATTCTCCCCGACCGAGAGACACGCGAGCTCATCCAGTCCAGGACGCAGCGCGTCGACTCTCTCAGCCTCCTGCATCAGCACATGGGGCAGTTTGCAGATGCAAAGTTCTCGCTGCTGAGCCACTTCGTTAACAGTCACCTGGCCTCCACCACCATGCACATCCCTCGCACCGCCGCCTCGGCAGAGGTCTTCTCTCCGAGAGGAGGCGTCAATCTCGAGAGTCTCTTCCAGTTAGGGCCCGCCATGTTCAACGCGAAGGGCGAGTACACGGCTAAGGTGCAGGTGGTGCTGGCGAAAGAGGAGGTGGGCCGGGTCGTATCACTCATCCTGGAGTCCGCCATGCTCTTCTCCGAGGACGCCATGGCCGTGCAGTCCGTTGCCCAGCTCGACGTTCTCTTCACGAAAAGTACCTCCGTCACGGTGCGCACCGGACCGCTAAACCGGTCGTGGTTCGTGCTACTGCTGGAGAAGGTGCTGCGATTTTGGTTCTGCCTGCCGGTGTGGTCGTACGAGTACCTAGTAAGTGCGCTGCGCCAGCAGGATAGCGCGCCGTTTCCGCCCATCGACTCATCCCGCGAGGTGGCGGTTGTGCTGGAGGTCTACCACCGCTTCACGCCTCCTCTTGACCTGCAGCCCCGCTTGCGCGCCATGAACTTCACGCTTTACCAGCTCCCTGACGTCGGCGCACCCTCACGCGTTAAAGTGTCGCGGCTCATCTTTTTCTCCACCGTGCAGCTCACGGGAGTGGCGCGGTGGCTGACCGACTACCCCGTCTCCACGTTTCTGCTACTTGTCGCCATCCTCTTTGCTGCGTTCGCAGTGGTAAGCGTCGGCAGTCTACTCGGGCTCCTCGCCCACGCTTATTGGCGCTGGTTCCGCGAGCAGCCGCTGGAATCGTTCGACGAGGATGACTCGGGCGCCGAGTTCTTTGCATCGCCGCGCGATATGCCTGCCACGGCGGTAAAGAACATGGCGCCTCCAAGTTTGCGCCGACACCGCAGCAGCAACGAATTTTACGATAGCCTCGACACCTCTCAGCTGCGCCGCTCCCAATCGTTCAACTACTCCCCAGTGAAGAAGGAAGAGTAGCATCGACATCGTTTGGCCGAGGGACTGGCGTCTGTGAAGGAGGCAGCGGGCCGTGCGTGGAGAAGTATGCGCCGCCGACAGTGATCCTCGCCGCTCTATGCTCTGATGTTTGTTTTGGTAAGGGGAGCTGCTGCTCCTGCGCTTTCTTTCCTGTGTCTCGCATACACATACACACTCTCTCACGGTGCCACGGCCACATCTGCGCATCAAGCACGCAAGAGCGCCAACCAGCAGCGCGCTGGCACTCCTCCTAGGAGATGTATCTGTCGTGGGCTGAGGAGCTGGATGGGGGCAGCCAGCGCACCTGCCCACTACTCTGCACATGCCGGCCCTGATTCATGTCACTGTACCGCATGCGCTGCGCCACCGTTTGCCGTCTTTTCTTCTTGCACCCGCCGGCTTCCCTCCACGGCGAGTCCTTCTTTCGCCAATCACACGTTCCGGCGTGACGGTGCTTGGCTCGCAGGTGGTATGGACACTGCAGCGTTCACTGCAGAGCGCCGAAGTGGGGGCGCCCCGGCCACTGCGACCTCACCTCATGCGAAAGCGGCGTCGAGAGACGATCGCGGCATCCCAGCTGCTCTAGAAGCCCCACTTGGCACGACAAGCACATCTTTTCCGAGGCCGTCACCGCAATGGATGCGCATTCAGAACAGCACTCGCGCCCTACACGCGTGGGAGGCAAAGTACGCTGTGGTGGAGGCGGATGCGCAAGCCGCGATGGAGGCCGCCGTGGGTGGCAATGCGGCGCTCACGGAGGACTTGCAGCACCTCTGCCGCGAAGACGCGCTGCTCAGCAAAGACGAAGCCGCTTTGCGGGGCGAAGACGGTGCGCTGCAAGCGGACGGCGCAGCAGTCGATGGCCAAAGCAGGGCCGCGGCTGCACAAGCGCTCGTGGCTGCCTCGACCAACGCGCGACGGCGACAAGCGTTGCGGGAGGCTCAGCGCGAATTCGCGCAGACGCAGGCGCGGCACGCCGACTCGCTTCACAGCTTGACGGCGGAGATGAGACAAGTGGAAGCGAGCACTGCTGGCGCCGAGGCTCAGGCTCAGCTCCTGGTGCAGCTCATTGCGGACAAGGAACGGAAACTCGCCCTCGACACAGACAGCATACGCAGCCGTGAGCGTGACCGCCTGGCGCCCGTGGAGCGCTAAATCGAGCACCTTCACACTCAACTACAGGGCGTCGAGCGGCACTGAAACAGCCAGCAGCACGCGTGATGTGCGGGTGCCTGCTCGTGTGCACCCCCACGCATTCGTGTAGAAGAGCTCTGTGCTGCGCTCGGTACGAGGGGCTGCTATGCCATAGACGGCATCAAGGCGAAGGCAAAAAAAAAGCGAGACAAGTGCAGCCGTCGGGAATGACGCCGTGTTTGTGCACGTATGCTCACTACTGCTGTTGACGCCCCGCTGTATCCCCTACATCGGAGGCCACCGCTGCTCGATGGGACGCACGCCTCCATGAGGTCTCCCTGTCCTTCGCTGTTATGCCCCATTGTGATGGTCGTGCAGTGCGGCACCATGTCACGCACACGTGAGCCGTTCACCTGCCCTGCTCAGCCCCTTCACCTTCTCTTGTCTCTCGCGTGTTGTTGCCCTTTGTCCATATCCCGTCGCCGCAGTATGCGGGCGAGATTCAACGCTCTCGTGCCCTTCCCCCCCCCCCGCCGCTTTCCTTTGGGCGTCTTTCTCTCGTGTTCTTACCCTCATTCCAGCTCCCTCTCCCTCTTCCCCCGCTTACACGCGCACATTCGCCATGGCACAGGATGAGCTGCTGGATCTGGAAGACCCTGACATAGTCCTCGATGACGGCATCGACGACGAGAACCCCAACGATGACCTCGACAGCGAGGACATTTGGGAGGTCATCTCATCCTTCTTCCGGGAGAAGGGTCTGGTGCACCAGCAGCTCGACTCGTATAACGACTTCCTCATGCGCATCCCCAAGATGATTGAGAGCATGGCGGTCATCCCGCGCCAAGACGACCAGTACGACCCGGGTGTTACAATGGAGGAGCAGCGCGACCAGCCCCGGCTGGTGTTGCAGGACGTGGTGATCGGCAACCCATCGCACCAGACGCACTCGTACTTCGCCGGTGGCCCGCTCCCACCGCTCTTCCCGAACGAGTGCCGTCTGCGCGACATGACGTACGACGCACAGGCGCAGGTGACGCTCGGAGTAGAGTTGTACCACCCCCACGCGGACACGCCGCACGACACCTTCCTGCGCAACGTCGAGCTGGGACGCATTCCCATCATGCTCAAGTCTATGCGCTGCAATCTCAGTGGCAAGGATGAGGATGAGCTGCCGCGGCTAAACGAGTGCCCGCATGACCAGGGCGGGTACTTCGTGATCAACGGTACCGAGAAGGTGCTCATTGCGCAGGAGCGGCAGGCCGCCAACCACGTCTACACGTTTTCCCGGCAGAAGGGGCTGTTGTGCGAGGTGAAGTCGATCGTGGAGGGCTCGCTCAACAAGCCACGCACGCTGCAGATCATCATGCAGTACAAGAACAAAGGTCCGGGCAGCGGCTTCGAGAACTTGATGTGCCGCGTTGCGCAGATGGACGAAACAATTCCGCTCTTTGTGCTGTTCCGGGCGATGGACATGGTGGCAGACAAGGAGATTCTGCAGACGGTCGTGCCGGATCTCAAGGACACGGCGATGCTGGAGCTGCTGCGTGGCTCCATGAGCGACGCAAGCACGTTGCAGATCTTCACCCGCGAGGAGGCCCTTGGCTACATTGGACGCCGTCTCGGCAAGCAAGACGCCATGGCAAACCTGCAACGGGAGGCGGAGAGCCTGCTCATGCGGGACTTACTGCCGCACATGGGCACGGACCCGTCCGCCAACCGCACGAAGTGCCTGTACATGGGCTACATGGTGCACAAGCTGCTGCTCGTCGCCCTCGGCCGGCACGAGGAGACGGACCGCGACTTTCTCGGGCACAAGCGCATCGACGTGGCAGGCACGCTGCTGACGGTGCAGCTGCAGACCTTCCTTGCGCAGGTGCGAAAGGAGATGATCAAGACGCTGCAGGACCACGCCGCCAACCCGCGCGGCGTCTTCAGCTTCGGTCGCGTCATTCACAGCAAGCTTATCACGGACGGTCTGCGCCGCTGCCTCGCCACCGGCAACTTCGGCGACCTCAAGACAGGCAACATCAAGACCGGCGTGGCGCAGACACTGAACCGCCTCACCTACTCGTCCTCCCTTAGCAATCTGCGCCGCATCCAGAACCCCATTGCCGCCTCCAGCAAGGCGACGCGGCCGCGCAACTTGCACTGCACGCAGTGGGGGTACATCTGCCCCGTGGAGACGCCGGAGGGTGGCTCGATCGGGCTGCTCAAGAATGTGGCGCTGATGTGTCTCATGTCCCGCGGCACGGACCACGCCGAGGTGGTGCAGGCCGTGCAGGCACGCATCGATGGCTTCCGCACGATCGGTCTCGAGGACACGGCTGACGTGCGCGTGGCACGCGTGTTTGTGAACGGGACGATGATTGGCGTCGACCGCAACCCGGAGCGGCTGCTGCACGACCTTCGCACGCGGCGCCGCAACGGCGAGCTCAGCAACGAGGTGAGCATCGTGCGCGATATCCGCGATCGCGAAATTCGCGTCTTCTCGGACGCTGGCCGCTGCCTGCGCCCTCTCTTCGTTGCCGAAAACTGCCATCTGAAGCTCCGCAAGTCCGGCATGCGCAACCTGCTTGTCTCCGAGAAGGCCGGCGGGAAGAAGTCGATCTCGTGGAACACCGCGCTGAAGAAGGGCTACGTCGAGCTCATCGACTGCGAGGAGGAGGACTCACTACTGATCGCCATGACGCCGAACGAGGTGGAGAAGAACTACTACTACTCCCACTGCGAGATGGACCCGTCGATGATTCTCGGCATTTGCGCCTCCATTATCCCGTACCCCAACCACAACCAGTCCCCGCGCAACACCTACCAGTCCGCCATGGGTAAGCAGGCCATGGGCATCTACGCTTCGAACTTCAACATGCGCATGGACACCACCGCCCATGTCCTCTTCTACCCACAAAAACCGCTGGTGCGCACCAAAGCCATGACGTACATGCACAGCAACGATCTGCCCGCCGGCCACAACGCGGTGGTGGCCATCTCGTGCTACAGTGGCTACAACCAAGAGGACTCCATCATCATGAGCCGCTCTGCCGTGGAGCGCGGCTTCTTCCGCAGCGCCTTCTGGCGCTCCTTCAAGGCGAAGGAGGAGCGGCAGAAGCGCGACGCGCTCGAGACATTTGAGAACCCTGACCGCGAGCTGTGCCGCGTGAAGCGCGCCGACTATTCGAAGCTGGACACGGACGGCCTCATCAAGCCCGGTATGCGGGTCCTCGGTGGCGACGTGGTTGTGGGCAAGACGATCCCTCTCCCTGAGGCGGACCTCGAGAAGCTCACGACCGGCAACACCAAGATCACGAAGCGTGACGCGAGCATCACCTCTCGCACGACGGAGAAGGGTGTTGTGGACAAGGTGATGCTGACCATGAACAACAATGACCGCTTCACGAAGGTCAAGATTCGCACCATCAAGATCCCGAACATCGGCGACAAGTTCTGCAGCCGCCATGGACAAAAAGGCACCAACGGCATCCAGTTTCGCCAGGAGGACATGCCCTTCAACCGCGACGGCATCGTGCCGGACCTCATCATCAACCCCCACGCCATTCCCTCCCGCATGACGGTGGCCCACCTGATCGAAACGCTCGCCGGCAAGGTGGCGTGCTACAAGGGCGGCGAGGTGTACGCAACGCCGTTCTGCTCCGTCGTCGTGGACGACTTTGGCAAGGCGTTGCATGCCCTTCGGTCGCAGCGGTATGGCAACGAGTGCCTCTACAATGGGCACACCGGTCTGCCGCTGGACCATCTGATCTTCTTTGGCCCCACCTTCTACCAGCGCCTGAAGCACTTATCCGGTGACAAGATCCACGCACGCCCACGCGGGCCGCTGCAGCCGCTGGTCCGCCAGCCAACCGAGGGTCGCGCGCACGAGGGTGGACTGCGGTTTGGCGAGATGGAGCGTGATTGCATGCTGTCCTACGGCGCCTCGCAGTGGCTGCGGGAGCGCCTTTTCCGTGTCAGCGACTACTACACGGTGCACGTGTGCAACATGTGCGGCACCATATGCGTGGCCGACACAAAACTGAACCGCTACCAATGCAAGGGCTGCGAAAACGACACGCGCATCTCCCAGGTACTCATGCCGTACGCCTGCAAGCTCCTCTTCCAGGAGCTCATGTCCATGACGATCCTGCCGCGCCTCGGTACCGGTCCTCTGTAAGACAGCGACGGGTACAAAACCCTCGCGGAGGGGTGCAGGGGAGGGGGAGGGGAGGCTTCGCGTACGCCGCATGTGTTAAAAAGAGCTGTCTCCCTCCCTTCGAGGTGACGTGCCATTGTGAGGCGCCGCCTGTTGCCGTTCTGATTGCGAAAACGTTCGCTCCTGAGTGCGTCTCTCTCCCTCCCTCTGTGCTGTGCACGCCCTGCCATTCTCGTGGCTGTGGGCCAGCGTTTTGCTGTTCTCAATCCGCGGGTGTGTCTTCTTCTGTTGGCTAAGCTGCAGGAGATGCCTCTAGACTATAACGTGGCGTCTCTCCATGTTTGTTGTGCGTGTCAGTTACGTGGGATGGCCGGACGCGTAGGCGTGGATACGGGTCGGCGTCGGTATGCGTCTTGGTCTGGTTTGGTGATTGTGTATCCCTCCTTCTTTCTGTGTTTCCTCTTTTAAAATGTAGCCCGCTCTCTTGTGGTCCTGCGCAGCGCTGTCCCTGCATACGGGCGGCCATGCCGTTGTGAATGCTGCGCTGCCGAATGATGCACGCCGAACCCACGCGCACGCGGTCGCTGCGCTGCCGGGTCTCTGCAGCCTCCCTTCTGCGCCCCTTCTTCATCCACCCCTCCTTCCGTCAACTCCTCGTCGGGCATTGCGGAACTGGGTATCTCATGTGTTCCGCCGTGTCCCGAATTCTTTCCTTTGTTCCAGGTAGCATTACTGGAAGACGTCGGCAGGTGCAGCGTCGGCTGCGTCGCCGCCCCCCCCCCCAACCGTGCCAATCATCACTAGAGCGAGTCTGAAAGGACGATTGCTGCGCCCTTGCTGCTCCTCGCTGGGTGGAGCTGACGCTCTTTGCGATGGATCACGCGGCCACATAAGTGCCCTCTCTTTCTCGTGCCCCCTCCCCATCTGTAACGCATGCAATGAGGAATGAAGGCGGCGCCGTCACCAAGGCGCTTGCACGCTCCCTCTACCGCCGAGTCCTCAAGCTCGTCTCCGTGGCGGAGCAGCCCCACACGCAGCGCATTGTGCAGACACAGTGGGTTGAGTTTGTGCCCTCAGAGGTGTGGATCGCCCCTGGCGACGAGCTGCGTCACATTGTCCGCCGCTCCTTCGAGGCACCGTACACCCCAGCCGCGGTGGCCAACGCCTTCAACTTTCTTAAAGAAGCCCAAAACTCCCTCTTTTCGATCCGGGTGCTGGCAGAGTGGGAGCGGCTGGAGGGGCAGGACCACTGGGACCTCTACGACGGCATGGCGCTGATGAGCGCCGCGCTTTACGGCGCGTGCGTCGGGATCAACTTTCACCAGTCCTTCGAGAGCTGCATCAAGGACTACCAGGTGCGCATTCGATCCTACGTGCACAGCATAGCCAAGTCGGTGCAGGAGCGGATAGAGGTGCGCTCACTCGAGGCGGGGCACGTGGAGGACCTCAACAGGTTTATGAAGCTGGTGCGCGAGGCGAGCGCTCTCGAGCGGCGCGAAGCCAAGCCGGAGGATTTCAGCCTCGTTTCGCTGCTGCAGAACCGCTGCGCCTCGGAGTACGTACTCAACATCATCGTCACCTTCGTACTGCGGGCCCTTGATATTCACAGCACCTTAGTAGGCGCCGACCTGTCTTTTCGGTGGGTACGGGTGATGCCGCGCCACAACGCGTCCCCCATCTTCGCGTCATGGACCTACGGGGCCATGCGGCGCCGGGAGGTCGAGCGACTCATCCGCACCGCCGACACGCATTGGTACCGCTCCGTCCCGTGGGACGCCTTGCAGCGAAAGAGTGTCGTTTGTGCTTTGCTGCGGCGTCAGCTGGGGTGTCTCCCAGCCTCCCCGGACACGAGCGCCAAGCAGATCAAGTCCAGCTGCAAGAAGCAGCTCCTCTTTCTTCTCTCCTGACCCGTAGAAAGGATAGATGACGCCACCGCTTCTGCGGGCACGGAGGCGCGAGGGCATCCCCTCTCTGTATGCGCCAGGCCCGGCCGGCATTTGTTTTGCAAACACCTCTCAGCAGCGATGCTTGCACGAGCGTGTGCACGCATCGCTGCTGCCCAAGAAAAACTGAACTAGGCTCCATCGGTGCACCCACACGGACACGTGACGTCGTTACTGCACGAAATGGAGCACTGCTTCTCGTGGGACTATCGCGATGAATCTCGTCGAGAGGATGATTGGTTGTCTCTATCTGCCATTATCGCGCAGCAACGAATGATCCTGCGCTGCATGTGAGGGAGGGGGATGGGTAATTCGCTGCCACGCAGCTACCCTTGAAACGGATTTCACGCGACCGGGCGTGTCTCCCATGCGTTCAAGGCGTGCGTGACCTTAGCTGCTCCATTAACTCGCCACTCACTTACCCCTCTCGTGCTAAATGCGGCATCCAACTCGACAACTGCCACTGCTGCCGCTCACAATCACGCGCTCATGCGGCGAAGCACTGGCACTCTGCCCCGCTCTCCACCCCGTTCCGCTACCATAGATCGCCTGGATTCTCTCCCCTCCCCTCCGCCCCCCTTTACTCGCCCCGTCCCTCCGCCACGATTTGCCCGTGCCCCTTCTCACGATGGCCGAAATCAAAGTCAAGTGGGGTAAGGAGAACCTCACGATGGAGGTCGACCTGGGAAGTACGGTGGGTGCCTTCAAGGAGGCCCTCAAAGCCAAGACCGGGGTGCCAGTGGAGAAGCAGAAGCTCATGGGCCTAAAGCCCTCCATGAACAAGGATGACGCTACGCTCAGCGCCGCCGGCCTCGTGACAGGCAAGACGGTGATGCTGATTGGGTCAGCGGAGAGCACTGCAGCGGTGCCCACGGTGCAAGCGGCTGTTGTAGAAGCAAATGAGACAGGTGGCTACACCGCGACTGCGACAACTTCAAATGGCTTAAAGAATATTGCCAACACGTGCTACCTGAACTCGGCTCTGCAGATGATGCGGAGTATTCCGGAGATTCGGGAAGTGCTCGAGGCGTACCGCGGCGACAACGCACTTCTGCAGCAGCTTGCTGCCGTTCTACAGTTGCTGGAGAGCACCAAGGATGCTGTGATGCCGCTACAGTTCTGGACGACGCTCGTGCAGACAAATCCAACGTTTGGTGAGCGCAACGAGCACGGCGGCTTCATGCAGCAGGACTCGCAGGAGGTGCTGAACATGCTGCTCCAGGCCGTAAACTCCGTGCTGCCCAAGAAGTACGCGCACCTCTTCGAAGGCAAGCTGCATCAGACTCTCACCTGCGTCGACGACCCGGCTGACAAGGGCAAGGAGTCCGACGTGCCCTTCACGATGCTCTCCTGCAATATCACTGGAGAGGTGCAGACGCTCGAGGCGGGGCTCGAGCACGCCTTCGACGAGCGCTTCACCGCACCTTGCGAGGCCCTGCAGAAAGACGTCGCCCAGTTCACTCGCGTTAGCAAACTGACCGAAGCACCGGAATATGTCTTTGTGCACATGGTGCGCTTCTCCTGGCGCGGCGACATTCAAAAGAAGGCGAAGATCCTCAAGCCTATCACGTTCCCCTTCATTCTCGACACCACCATCATCTCCACCGAAGCGCTCAAGGCGGCACAGAAGCCGGTGCGCGAGGGTATCCGCGAGCGGCGCGACAAGGAGCTGGAGCGGCGCCGCCGCCCCCGCACAGAGGAGAAGCCGTCGCCAGTGGACAAACCGCAGGAGGAGGAGAAGGTGCCCCTGGCCCTCAAGAATGAGAGCGGCTACTATGACCTGTGCGGCGTCATCTCGCACAAGGGCCGCAGCGCGGACGGCGGCCACTACGTCTACTGGGGTAAGAAAGCAGACAAGTGGCTCGTCTACGACGACGAGCACGTGGCGGCCGTCTCGGAGGAGGACGTGAAGCGGCTGCGTGGTGTCGGAGAAGCTCACATCGCCTACGTCCTGCTGTATCGCAGTCGCGACCCCGTCACACGAACTCCGGTTATTCCACTTTAGAGTCTTTCGAGGTGCTCGCGGGAAGCATTTCCCTCCTTGCGCTTTCACTCGCTCCAAGGGGGAACGAAGAACGCGGTGCAGAGGCGGGAGCGTGTGTGTGCGGGTGCGCTCACACTCCATGCGCGCTTGGCGCGAGCCGTAGCAAACGCACGGGGCTTGCTCTCTTCATGATGTACGTGTGGTATGTACTCGCCCTCACCGAGACCACAGTTGTGCCCACTGCCGACGTATAATTCTCACACGCCACTGCATCTCTGCGCGCTCTCATGAAACTCGCCGTGCCAAGGAGCGTTGCTCTCCCTCTTTCGCGGTCGTATGCCACTTCCCTGCCTTCTCGACCGCCTCTACACGAACACGGTCACTCTAAATCCACTGTCGAGATGTTGCGACGGCGAGCATTATTCGTACCCTCCCACCTGCCCTTCCACACCCCACTCACCTCAATACTCTGCTATCGCTCACCGTCTTCCCCGCGCACCCCAGAAGAAACGGGAGCAGAAGGATTGAGTGGTAGCCACACAGTGACTCCATGCAGCATCGTGAATGCGGCTCCGCTTTTCAGCGTACCACGCACACTGCACCGAGACGCGCACGCCGAGTGCTGTGACTCCACCGGTCTCCCCATCCCCGCCTCCTAATACCCCCTCCGACTCATCCTCCGTCTGTAGCTCTATCGCACGATGAGCAAGGCTGCCACCCGCGTCAAGCGCTTCGACGAGGTGGACTCGGATAGTGACTTCGAGTTACGAGAAGAATCATCATCCGTGAAGGTGATGCCGACGGTGAGCTTCAAGACAGCCACGGCAACCACCGACTCGGATAGCATCTCGTTTCAGTCTGACCACGACCACTCGCAGCACTTGGAGAACGTCGTGGCGCCGGCCACCAATCGTCCAGAGGAATCACCGCTACCGGCAGTGCATCCTACAAAGTCACTGGCGCCAGCGCTAAAGCAGGCGTCCTTCGTGGCCGTTGCGAAGCGGGCACCACCAGCGTCGCCGATGCCAGCGCCAGTCGTCAACGTCAAACCAGGGGCCACAGAGAAACCACCGCAGCAGCAGAAGCAGCAATCATCTGCACCACCAGTATCCGTGCCGGCGCACAAGAGGTCGGCCGCGGAGTCTGCGGTAGCGCTAGCAGCTCCAGCCGCCTCGACACCGATTGAGCGTCTTTCGTGCGCCTCCCTTCCAGCGCAGCCTACCCCGCTGGCCATGCCGACCGAGGGCTCCGTTTCGTCCCCGTCAGTGATTCCATTCTGCGTGACAGCGCACGCGTCGCGCGTGGACCCGATGCCGGTCCACGATGATGACGACGAAGACCAAGCAAGCGACGAGTTTGTGCAACACGTACTGCCGCTTCCTCCGCGCCAGGCAGCACCGAGGCAACCACCTCCGAGCTCTACCACATCGCAAGTGTGGGCAAACAGCACTAACGGCGTTGCCGACACCTCACGGCCGCAGCTGTCTGCAGCGGACAACGCGACGGAAGAGCTCCTCGTCCGAGCGCAGCTGCGACTGGAGGAGCGGCGCCGCATGAGCATGCCCAGTCAGCGAGGATGCCGCCAGCTCAGCCCGTGGCGTAGCGCTGCTCCTAACCCCGTGAACACACTGTTCCGCGAGAGCCTGCCGCGGCCGTCGGTGAATCACATCTCGCCCACCAGGTCCGTTGACCCCCGCATACGGCGGCTGCAGCAGGAAAACGCGCGCCTGCAAGACGAGGTGGCCTACCTCGGGCGGGAGAATCAAAAGCTGCGCGGCGTGCAACGTAGTGCGGACGCGTCGGAGGCAGTGCGGCTGCAGCTCACCGTCGACATGCTGCGCAAGGAGCTAGAGAGCAAGCAGCTTGGGTTCCAGCGCACACTGGACGCGACCTTTGCGGAGCTGAAGGCGGCGCAGCGGCAGATAGAGGAGACGGTAGAGCAGTGCGAGGGCTACCAGTCCGCGGCGGAGCAATACAAGCAGCTCTATAGCGACAAGCAAAAGGAGATGGAAAAAGTGAAAACGCAGCTGCAGTCGCTCCTCTACGACGTCAACGCGATGGAGCAGCACCAGCGCTCCATGGAGTCCGAGTACGCGGATAAGGTGGCAAGCGAACGGGAGAAGGCGGAGAGGGCAGTGGCGCTGGCGGAGGAGGTTAAGCGGCAGCGTGATCACCTGCAGTTTCTCAACACACAGATGCGAAATGAGGTGTCGGCGGCGGTGGAAGCGAAGCGCCAGGCTGTTGATCAGGCAGCCGGCGCGAACGATACCGCTCGCCGCGACCGCGCTGACTACGAGCAGCGCATACAACAGCTCAATGAAGACATTGCACACCTCAGGAAGGCGCTGGCTGACAAGGACCGTGCCCATGAGGTTCAGCTGTGTGAGGCGCAGCAGGCGCAGGCAGTGCTGCAGGACCGGCTGAAGGACCACGCCGAGGAGCAGCAGCGCGAGGCGGAGCGTAACCGCCGCACGTTGGAGGCGGCCAAGGAGGATCACAAGCGCGCGCTGCAGCAGGAGAGGATGCGACGTGTCGAGATGGAGGAGCGGCTGCGGTGGATGGAGGAGGAAGGACGTTCCACGCAGTCCCGCTACACAGCCTCCCTCAGCGCCGAGGCGGAGAACCGCGTGCGCAAGATACGCGACGAGATGCAGGTGGAACGCCTTGCCAGGGAGGCGGCGGAGCGCGAGGCGGCGCGGCTCGCCACTGAGGCGGAGCAGTTGCGCGAATCAGTCACATACTACCAGCAGGAGAGTCAGCGCATGTCAACGAACTTGGCGCAGTCGGAGCAGCTGCGCGAAAAGACGGAGCGGCAGTGTGCGTCGCTGACGCACGCGCTGGAGGACATGATGGCGCAAGAGGAAGCTCATGCCCGGGAAATCGGACAGCTGCAGGAGGCCATGAGTGCCGCGGCTCAGTATGGCCCTGCTGTCGCTGCTGATCGCGGCCCTGATGCGGATGGCATCGTCAGCGACTTGCAGCAGCTCTCCGACGAAAACGAGCGCCTCACGAGGGAGTGCACGCGGCTTGCGGAGGAGCGGAACACGCTCATTGACGAGAACGGCCGTATCGCGGAGGAGCTGCTCAAGTGGAAGCATGAAATGCGGCAGTACGTGGCATCGCACGTGCGCACCGCCTCCTCGCAGCGTGGCCCATTGAACTCGGTCCCGGCGTCATGACGGTCCAAAAGTGGCGCGGGCGCGTGGTTTCCTCGCGCGTTGTCATGGCTGGGATGGAGGAGGGGGCGTCTACTCTTTTTTCGGCTTTCGTGTGTTGCTGCTTTAGCGCGCCACGGTGAGCTTTTTGGTGGCTGCCATGTGAGCCGCATCTCCTCATTGAGTACAACCGCTGCCGTACTGAGACTGTGACGCGCTGTGGGGCCCACTCGTGCGCTCTGCCGTCAGAGGGAGGGATGTGCACCCGTGTGAGTTGACCCGCGATATCCGCACGGGTACGTTGACGAAAGCGACCGACATGAGACATACCGCCCTTTGGCGCCTATCCTTACTCGTCCCCTCCACCTCAACATCCTTCTCCTTCCTCTCCACCTGACATCTCTAAACACACACATACACGCATTCACGTCTTCATACGGGAACAGCCGTGACGAGGAGACGGAAGACGTGCGGGGTTGCATATTGCGCATTCACACCGCACGCGCATCGGACTTGAATCGGCATGCTGCGGTGCCTCGGCCTGCTGCTCGCGAAGCCACCGGCGGCGCCGCGCCGATCGACGATACACGCCACGAGTAGCTGCAAGAAGGGCAAAGACCGCTTTGATCTGTTCCACGCGTTGCAGAAGGACCGCCAGCGCATCCGGCACAACCGCACCCTGCCGTGGCGTCAGAGGCTCGACCAGCTCCGTGTGTACCCATGGAAACTCTTCCTTGCTTTTATGATGTTCTGGTCCTGGCTGGGGACGTACGCGGTACCGTACCTGAAAGGCATGAGTGCCGGCGAGCTCCCCTCCGTTGGCCAGGGAAGGCTGATTCCGGCAGAGGTGCGGGCCAAGGCCACACCCACGCCGCAGTTTGCGCACTTGAAGGAGCGAAAGTTGTAGGCAACGGAATGCGCCCTCTCTGCTGGGCTTTGCCTCTGCCTCCTCCTTTCTGTGCTGCTGAGCGCTCCTTTCTAGTGTACCGCCTCTTTTCTTTCCTTGCCGCAGCGCATACGAACCTGTTCACGCAACGACATCGCAGCAGATGATGCAGCCTTCTCTGCCACGCTCCTCTCTCCCTTCGTTGTGGGTGTGGCCGCCCGCAGTGGGCGATCGTTCCGCTCCACGACCGCAAACCACGCCTCCTACCCCCCCCCTCTCTCTTTTCTCTCACTTTCGGCTCAACATCCCACTCCGTTCTTGCGAACAGCCCTAGCGCATATCGTTGACGAGAGCTCATCCTACGCACGCGCCTACTCCTTCTTTCTTCATCTTTTTCATAGTTCCCTTTGCTGAACCCGTGCCGCGTCTCTCCAGCGGTGCGCTGCAGGGCGATGATCGCGCCCTTCTCTCTCGCGCTGTGCGCGCTGTTCTTCATCGCGGTGTCCAGGGCCCAGGATGTAGAGCAGCTCGTCCCAAACAGTACGAGTCAGTGCTACCCTAGCATAGATCTCGGCTGGTCAGCGCATGTGGGCAGCAGTGTATACGCCACGCCGCGCATCGTGGATTTGGCGCACGACGGCCACAAGGAAGTGCTCATCCCCACCTTCTCTCAGTTCCTGGAGGCACTGGACGGCCCCACCGGGGAAGACATCCCGGGCTTTCCGTTCATGCATCCCCGCATGAAAACGTACGCGAGCCCGCTTCCCGTCGACCTCAACGGCGATGGTCAGGTTGACTGGCTGGTTGCACTGTACAGCGGGGAGCTCGTCGTATTCGGCCAGGATGGCAAGGTTCAGGGCTACCTGCAGGTGCCTCCGCTGGCCATGAAGAGGAACTGGGTGAAGGACAACCTGCCACCTCAGCAAGCGGCCACCGTGCGCCCCGGCACACCGCTGAAAACTGGAACCGTTCTCGAGGACATCTTGAAAGCGCGCCGCATGGACGACCTGACACTCACCTCCACGGAGGTACTGGATCAGCGGCGTCGCAGTTCCATCGTTCAACGACACCACGCCCCGACGGCGGCGGCTGTGAAAAGCGTTGAATATGACACTCATCCAAAGGGCGCGGAGTTGCGCGCGACCGAGGACAAGCCGGACCAGTGGAACGGCGATGACGCATTGGACATTGATGACGACGAGATGGAGCTGCCATGGGAGAAGGCGGAGGTGGAGGTGGGACCAAACAGCCACCTCAGTCCGGAGGCGCGCGCCTCTCTCGATCTTCTCTTTCATCCAGAGCTTTACCAGACGGCGAAGCGGGCTACCAGCGCTGACGAGGCAACCTTCGAGGGCCGCAATCTGCGGCAGGCAACGAGCATCGCCTTCGGTGAGGATGAGATCAAGGTAGATGCGCACATCCTCTCCACCCCGGTCGTAACCGATGTGGACCAGAACGGCGACTTGGACGTCATTCTGCATGTCAGCTACTTCTTCGGCGAAGACGTTATCGCGGAGCAGCCGGAGCGGTTCGCCGGCGGAGTTGACCCTCACGACTTCGTCGCCACGGCGGTCGTGTGCCTTAACCTTGTCACAGGCGAAACGCGATGGGCTCGCTTGCTGCACGCCTCTACCAAGAACAGCACCAACGCCGCCTACGCCCTGAGCACCCCGCTCGTCATCAACGCCGACGAGGACCGCTCCATGGAGGTGTTTGTCAGCACCTCTCTCGGCTTCGTGTTTGGCTTCACCGCGGATGGGAACACCTTGGATGGGTGGCCGGTGCTGCTCGGGCCCCTCTCCGCTAGCCCTACAGCGGAGGACATCACAGGCGACGGCACCCTTGACATCTGCATCGGTGACACGGAGGGCAAGGTGCGGTGCTACAATGCCTCTGGCTCTGTCACGTTGGAGAAAGACGTCATCGGCGGCGTGGCCGACCGTCTCACCTTCGGCGACGTCGACGGCGATGGCGTCGTGGACATCGTCTTTGGCACCACCTCAGGTCTCATCTACGCCCTGCGCGGCACCGACGGCGCGGTGCTCCCGTCCTTCCCGATTGTGACAGGCGGTTCTATTGTGGCACCGGCGCTGCTGCTGAACCTCAACGGCATGCTGTATAGCAACGACCTCGATATCGTAGTGCCGTCGCACAACGGCCGCGTGTACCTTCTGCGCGGCTCCTCCGGCTGTGTCCAGACGATCGACATCGACGAGAAGTCCTCGTCCATGGTGCTTGCGGACGACGTCCTGGGCAACGGGCAGATGGATCTCGTCGTGACCACCATCAAAGGTGGCGTCTATGTTTTCCAGACGTCCACACCGTACACCGCCATGAACGCCTGGCCCAGCAAAACCAAGGGGGTCAATGGCTTCAGTGCTAGTGGGAACTACATCGGCATCGCCATATCGCCCAACTTCCGCACCTTCCGCGACATTCAAGGCGACACGTTCAACGTTGAGTTCACCATCTACGACTCCCGACCGGTCTCTCCCAAACGCAGCTACACCGTCGAGATCACCGTCGGCACCCGCATCCGCCTCTACCGTGAGCGCTTCCACAAACCAGGCACGCACATTGTGAAGGTGCGTGCACCGCTGGAGAGGATGTACTCGTCATTGAACGTGGCCCTCACGCTACCGAACGGGCAGTCCTTCACGGACTCCATCTCCCTCAGCTTCAATATGCACTTTATGGCGGCCATCAAGTACACACTCATTGTGCCCTTCTTGGCCGTGTCAGCAGCGCTCATGCTCGTGCACAAGCGTCATGAAATCATCGAGCCGGAAGCGGTGCAGTACCTCTTTTAGGGAGGGTTCGGCCCTCGTGCACCACATGGGTGCGTGAGCAAGTGCGTCTGTCTTGCTGCTGGCGGTGCCGTCGCTGTAACGCCTTGGCGCATTGCTGACGGGTGCATCCTTCTTTTCTTCCTCCTTTTCCGAATCTCGACAATAGAAGGCCTCGCTGTGCTCCGCACGACCTCCACAACAGCAGATCATCCTGCTCATCGTCGATGCGCCGCCGCCCGCGGAGGCTGCTCGACTTTCAGCCGGCGGAGCGGCTGTGCGGTACGTGGAAGCGCAAACGTTGCGGCAGCTCCTCTCTGTGAGCTACGCAGACTCGTCATTTGTATGTTCGGCCATGTGTACAGAAGGGACGGAGGCAGGGCTACGGCGGTTTCTCTGCCAGCATGCGTCCCGCCTTCCCTGAAAAGTATTACCCCAGGTTGTGGTTCTTTGTGCACGCTAGCACTGTCATCATCATCAGTCGTTTCCATCTCTCTTCCTCTCATCTAGTCTCTCCACTCACCAGGCTCGGTGCAGAACGCACGGCTGGGGCACGTCACCTCCGTAGTGCCGGCGGCTCCGCCTCAACAAGGATCAGCAACCATCACTTTCATGCTCCGTCTGGCAATCGCTCGCCGTCAGCTGCAGCGGCAGCTATACGCGGGCGGCATCGCGTATGGTGCGGCCTTCGCAGCTCGTAACGAGCACGACGCCACCGCCTATCAGAGAGCCACCGCCTTGTACTCGCCTGCCTCCACCTCCATTCGCCGGCGCAAGTGGCACGTGGAGCGGCAGAATGCGTACGCGGCGAAGCGCAAGCTGATGGGCGCCATGGCACGTAACGAACTCGGTATGACCAAGTAATACGCGCCATCGGGGCGCTCCTGTGCGTTGTGTCTCCGCACAAAGGTGTAACACTACAGCCACACAGACATCAAAAACAGCAAAAGGAGATGAACAAACCATCTCCCCACACCCCCACCCCAGCCGGCGCCGCGCACACACTCCTCCACGCCGAGCCCCCCTCTGCACGTAGAAGGCCCGGGGGTCTCAGCGATTTCTTGCGCCTTTTCTCCTCCTCTGCCACCCCGTCCCCCCCCCTCCTTCCTCCCTCTTCTGCTTCTGTGGCGTGCCTGTGCCTCAGCTCGGCACTCTCGCCGTGACTTGTTACCGATGAAGCGCACACTGTCCCTCGGGATCGAGGGAAGCGCCAATAAGATCGGTGTGGGGGTGGTGGACCAGAGCGGTACGGTGCTCTCTAACGTACGCGAAACCTACATCACCCCACCTGGGACCGGGTTCCTGCCGCGCGAGACGGCCATTCATCACTCCCAGCACGTGCTGCAAGTCGTACAGCGAGCCATGCACGATGCCGCGGTGACTCCGGCCGACATCGATATCATCTCGTACACCAAGGGCCCTGGCATGGGCGCGCCGCTCACTGTCGGCTGCACCGTGGCCAAAACACTGTCCCTCCTGTGGGGGAAGCCGCTGGTGGGTGTCAACCACTGCGTCGGGCACATTGAGATGGGCCGCGTCGTCACGAAGAGCGAAAACCCTGTGGTGCTGTACGTCAGCGGGGGCAACACGCAAGTCATCGCCTACGCTGATCACCGCTACCGCATTTTCGGTGAGACGATCGACATTGCCGTGGGCAACTGCCTGGACCGTGTTGCCCGCCTCCTCGACATCTCAAACGACCCGGCACCGGGCTACAATATTGAACAGAAGGCCAAGAAGGGCAAGTGCTACATCCGCTTGCCCTACACGGTGAAGGGAATGGACATGTCATTCACCGGCATCCTCTCCTACATCGAACAGCTTGTGCACCACCCTCAATTCACTGACCCGGGTGTTTGCGAGGTGTCCAAAAAGCGGCGCAAGGCGGCACCGTCCCTGGCGAGCACGCCGGTGCCGCCCGGCGAGACCTTCAACACGGACGACATCTGCTTCTCCCTGCAGGAGACGATCTTCGCCATGCTAGTCGAAGTGACGGAGCGCGCCATGTCGCAAATCAAAGCATCTGACGTGCTCATTGTCGGCGGGGTGGGCTGCAACAAGCGCCTGCAGGAGATGATGCAGCTGATGGCGGCAGAGCGTGGGGGTCGCTGCTTCGACATGGATCAGCGATACTGCATCGACAATGGCTGCATGATCGCGTACGCCGGGCTGCTCCAGTATCTGAGTGGGTCCTTCACGACCATGGCAGAGGCGACTATCACGCAGCGCTTTCGCACCGATGAAGTTTACGTCGCGTGGCGCGATTGAATTGGGGCGCTGCCCACGCATTCGTGCATCATCGCCCGTGGTGATGGTGTTGCCTCCGTTGTGTTGGAGACATTTCCTGTGCGTTTTTCGCCATTCTCAACCGAGCCATCCTTCCCCCTCCACTCCAGAACCTCGGCACTGCACGCTGCGTGCACAATGCCATCGTCGTTGCACTCATGGCCTTCCAGTGAGAGCCTACTCCACCTTCAGCGATCTCGCCCTTATCCCCCCGGGCGTGCCATCCACCCACCCATCCCTGTCCGCGCTCCTCGACCTTCACCCACATCTCTTGTGATCCTGTCCTCCTTGCTTTTCCCGCTTCGTTTTCCGCGCCTGTCTCTGCGCATTCTCTTCATTCGTCCTCGACTCGCTGTGGCGACACACGAGGCAGTCCGCACAGCACAACACAGCAAGCGCGACAGCGGTGTCGGCGCTGCCCTGACCTGCCCCGTTCTCTTTCAGGGCACCTTTCTCCTCCTCCGCGACTCTGGTTACCCTTCCGGCTCACGCTCCCCTAGTAGGATGTCGCGCGCACACAGGGACCATACGTGGATGAAGAACCACCCCCTCGAGGGGGACGACATCGTCGCCGGGCTGTACAACATTCTGGCAAAGCGCAACCCAAAGACGATGAAGGCGTGCCGCGGGATTCGCATTCCGGACACGGTCGTGTTTGAGCACAACTTTCCACGCGGCTGGTACACAACGGACATGAAGGCGAAGGAGGTGGTGCGCAAGCAAGGCAAGGACCTCGACGCCAACACCATCGAGCATGGCTTTACACAAGACCTCTGCGATGGCTCCCCCATCGCCGCCACCTACCTCTGCACAACGGAGCAGACAACCGACGACGGTGAGACGGAGGTCAACACACTCGTCGAGGTGTTCACCCGCGACACGCTGGCCGCCTTCCTTGCACGCAAGGTCAAGCCGGATGGCATTCTGCAGAAGTTTATCCTTCCGAAGGGGTATCAGAACA
This sequence comes from Leishmania donovani, assembly GCF_000227135.1. NCBI lineage: Eukaryota > Euglenozoa > Kinetoplastea > Trypanosomatida > Trypanosomatidae > Leishmania > Leishmania donovani. The sequence continues at coordinate 25,607 of NC_018258.1, read as the reverse complement.
GTGTCATCAAGGTCGTGTGGAGCCCGCGCGTCTGCATGGTACAGCGCCGCACGAACAAGTACCGCATCTTCGACCGCAAGAGAGCTGAGCGCGACCCCTTCTCCATCACTGTCACCTACGACGGCCCCACCTTTCTAAGCGATGAGGGCAGCGTGTCTGGCAACATTGCGATAGAGGTGAAGCAGCTGTGCGGCAACATCGTTCAGCACTTCTACTACACCGAACACAAGTACATCACGCGGATGGTGCTCTACTTCAAGGGTGACCAGCGCGACCGGCTGTGGCTGCTGTGGTGCGGGTCGCTGCGCGTGTCGGACCGCAACACGCCAAGCGAGATGCCCGTCAACCTCATCACCAACTTCGGTGAGCCGTCGATGGCCGACAACGCCTTCGACGAGGAGGAGCTGCTGCGCAGCGCTGACGAGGCATACCTCCGGCTCACAAACGATGAGATGTTTTACGAAACGTACATGAAACGGATGGGATGCCGCGGGGCGGCCTACAGCGAGGCGGCCGCGCAAGGTGACAAGCCCTCATCCTCTAGCGCAGACGGTCAGCAGGAGGGCCGTGCGAGCTCCGGCGCTGCCGCCGATGCCTTCGACTGGAGTGGCCTGCCATCTCTGGCGGTCGAGACTCGCGACCGCATTCTTCTCGAGAAGAAATCGATGTGCTGCCTGTTCGAAGATCTCTTTTACCACGCCCGCAACCACTTCCTTACCCGCCGCGCAGAGCCCTATAACATGGAGATCCCGACAGATGCGGCGGACGCGCTGACGGAGAACGGCGTCGTCGATCTCATGCGCACTCTGCGCCTCCCCGCCAAGGTTCAAGAATCAACAGCTTCGGCCCACATGTGCTACGTCATCGACTCCGTGTCACGTCAGCCCCTCACGCAGCTCGCCGACAAGGCGCAGGTGTGGATCCAGACCTATTTCGACACGAAGCTGCGACGGCTTCAGCAGGCGGTGCTGGCGTTCGCAGGGGACGAGGATGCGCTGCGTAGCGATGTAATGGAGCTGTGACCACCTCTTTGGTGCGTGTTCCTGTTGGATGTAAAATACACATGTATCGCCGTGTCATATTTGCTGTGCCTTTCCTCCTTGCTGGGCACTTCGCCTCTTATATGTTTGCATGTCCTCACCGTGGGTGCGCCCACGGCTACCGCCGTCGGCCACACACTGGAGTCGTGCTCGCGCGCTTTTCCTTGCTCCTGTGCATCTGCCTCTCTGTCCTGCCCTCTCTCGTGCACCCGGCATTGTGCGGCCGCAGCGGCATTGGCAGGGCGTCGCGTCTCTCTTTGTTTCCCCCATTTTTCTCCTAGACTGGTGTCCGCGTGGGGCTCGACTTCTTGGAATGTCGTTGGAACTCACGATTTAATGTATCGCCGACGGGCTGGCCTCTTGGCTGCCCGCTGCGCAGTGCTGGCAGGTGACCTTTGTGCGCGTGTGTGTGTGTGTGTAGATCACTCATCTCCACCTGATCCTTTCATATGGGCTCTCCTTCCTGGTGGTCAAAGGCACCCCCTCTCCCATAGGCTCGGCTGCGCGTCGCTGATGCATTCAGGGTGCCCTCTCGCCTTTTCAGACCACCGCTTCCCTGCCAGGCCTCTTGATCCCCTCCCCCTCCCACCTCCCCCTTTCTTCTCCCCTCTTTGCCAACCGCGTGCCGATTCTCCGACACTCCAGAGATCACAGTGTATCTAATCCTTGCTACTACTCGTTGTCGGATACGATGATGCAGCGTCCCCATTACGATGCTCAGGGCCAGGTGCCACAGTACAGCCGAGCATCCTACAACGATGGTGGCTACAACATGAGCCGCCACATGGATGGCATACCGCCACAAGCCTACAACCAGCCCCCGGTCAACTACTATCAGCCGCCACAGGTCTATCCGATGGGTAACCCCATGTACAACGTTCCGCAGGGGTACCCGCCGGCGATGCCCGGATACCGTGGTGGTCGCGGCCGCGGTGGCTGGTACTATCCGAGTGCCGGTAGTGGCGGCTACAACAACATGCGCGGCGGCTTCCGTGGCGGCCGTGGCGGGCTCCCGCTACGCCGCAAGAAGCCTTTTGTCGGCGGCACGCTCGAGACCCAGCGCGAGTGGGAACGCCAGACCGCCTGCTGTTTCAACCTTCAGGGCTCGTGCAAGTTCGGCGACGGATGCCGCTTTCTGCACGACGATGTAAAGGGTCGCGCGTGCCAGTTTGGCGCCAAGTGCCGTGTGCACGGCACCGCCAAGGACGCCGAGGCTGAGGCGCCGGCGAAGGAGGACGCACCAAAGAAGAACGAGAAGCCGGGCGAGTCAACGCCGGAGAAGACTGAGGAGAAGACGGTCGCGAAGAAGGAGGAGAAGTCTGCTGAGAAGGCGCCTGAGAAGCCGGTGGCAGACAAGGAAGTCGAGGACGCGGAGAAGAAAGAGTAGAACGTTTGTGGGCTGATGCCAACGCGTGTAGGGGGTAGCCGAGGTGATCTCCTCTCATTCTGCGTGGTGCATTCCCTGTGCCACGCTTCCACACACTCAGCGATGCGCGGCAGTCCTTGACGCCTTTGTGCTTTCCTGTCTCCGCATTTTTCGTTTGGGCGCGCCACTCTCTGTCTAGTTGGATGAGCCTCCGGCCTCCTATTCTCTCTCCCTCTCTCTCGATTACGGCGTGGATGGGCATATCTCCTCTCCGGGCCCGCTGTTGGTTTCTTCTCTGGGCTGTGTCGTTCTGACGCAAGTCTGTGTGTGTGTGTGTGCTGCGTTCTGTATGTCTCTTCTTCCTCTTCTTATCCACCACCACCCCACCCACACTCGTCATGCACTCGCGCCATCCAGCAAAGCAAAGGAAAGAGAAGAGAGAGACGAGAGCGTAAAAAAGGGGGCAACGGCAAAAATGAGCGCCTCCGCGGCGTCTGTGTGACGTGTCGACGGGCACACCGGGGCGGACGTAAGAAAAAAAGAAAATCGGTGCGAAACAACAAAAGGAACAAAGAGAGAGAGAGAGACGTAATCGATGCGCCGATGTGTGCGCGCGTGTGTGTGCGTGTGCGTCTTTGTTGTTGTTGCGTGCCTCTGTTGGCATAGATGAGAGAAGCAAACCGTGCGAAAGAAAAAAAAGAAACGGAAGGGGCTCTTGATCAGCACACACACGCACACGATAAGATCAACGAAAGGACATAATTCATTTTGGTTTCTTATTCTCCTCTTAAATGCGCAAGGTAAGCTGGTGAATGCGCCAGCACGCTAAAACAAAGGAAAGCGAGGCACGTTATCCTCTGCAAGTCTCTCTCTCTATTTAACATGCACGCACACAAATGTGCATGTAGCCTCATCCTGTGTGTGTGAGTGAGTGTGTTTGTGAGATCCCCCCCCCTTAAGAAAGAAGCGCTCGAAAGAAACGGGGATGGCAGCAGTGCCACAGGTAGTGTTGTAGTCGCACACGCGAGCGGCAGAGCGAAGTCTGCCAAACTGTTGCGAAATGGCCACAAAATGAAAAGTGAAACCTACAAGCGAGGCGGCTCTGATGCGAGCCGATCGCATTTCTTCCACCTCCCTCCTCCCTCGCTCTGTACGATGATACCGTTTAGTGGTGAACGAGGAGTGTTGTGATGCGCTCTGTCTTTCCTTGTCGTTGCGCTTGTTTTGAGCTCTCACCAGCGAAAGGAGGCCTCTGTCTGAGTACCAGCACTAAAGGGATGGGGAGTTCGTATCCGCTGCTGCGATGCTCACTGCAGCCAAGCGCACTACTCTGAAAAAGCCTAGAGATCGGAGAAAAATCGCGTGCTTGTGCCTTTCTGTCTCCTATGCCCCTTTCTCCCTCATTCTGTGAATTCCGTGAGGAGGCAGCGGCTGCAGGCTACCTCACCGAGCTCGTCGTTTCGGGATTTCTGGTGTTCGCACTCGCCAGACACTAAAGACTCACAAAGGTGTGGGGCGGCATCATTACCGCTGACGCCTCGTACGTCCTCGTCTTGCATCCCCCTCATAGACCCATAGAAGCACTCCTCTATATCGACCGTTGGGGCTCTTTTACTTTTCGCTCCCTCAATTCAGCCCTCCCCCTCCCCCCATCCCCTCCCACCAAACGACGACCCTCCTTGCTCAGTGGCACACACGAGGTACAGACGCGCGCTCACGCCCTCGCGCAGTGCCGCGTGTGATGGAATGCTCAGCCGCTCATCATGTCGCCTCCAGACAATCGGCTTCTATGTGGCGCAGCACCCATGGCTGAAGGCTGCCGGGTTTGTGAAGATTGGCTACAGCACCTGCCTTGAGACGCGCCTCGCAATGGCCTCTTTCACGACGTGCTTTACACCGGAGTGGCACTATGTCTCCGTCTTCGAGTGCCAGACCAGCAAGGAGGCGCTTCTGCTCGAGCAGTCGGTGCTGTTTTGCCTGAGCGCGAAACGTGTCGAGCACCGCGAGCTGATTCGGCTCAGCGAGGACGAGGTGACGGAGACAGCGGCGGTGCTCGCACGCAAGCTGCGCCTCTCCGTTGTCCAACGCATGCGTCCGCATTACGGAGGCACGCTCGACGCAGCGTCATCAGCCGACCCTCGGCAGCGGCCACGTCGGCACACTTTCACCGGCTTGAAAGCCACCGTGGCGGACGAGGATCCAGACGCGGCCCCGCCCTCTCCCGCCATGGTCTCTACCACCATTGCGCCGTACCGTGAAGTTCTCGACGGCGTCAAGGCTGGCATGCACACGCCTCACTCGTCTCTCCACGAAGACGTCTATCCTGCGGTGAGTAAAGGCGAGGAGGATGAGGAGGGCCTCTGCAGCGGAGACTTCAGCTTTCTCTCCACCTGGATCGACCACAACGACTACTCCCTTGACGTGCTTCGGCCTTACCAACAGGAGGCCGTTGCCCGTCTCATGGCAGAGCTCCGCGAGCGCAAGAAAGCCGTGTGCCAGATGGCGTGCCGATGCGGCAAAACACCGGTGGCGTACCACATCATTCAGCGCACCCTCCAGGAGGGTAGTAGCGGGCGCGTTCTCTACCTCGTCCCTGGGCTTTCCCTGCTTCGGCAGACGGTGCGCAAACTCGTCGCCTACGGTCTGCAGGACACGCCGCTGCTCCTCATCGGCTCCGACCCACTCCCGGTGGTGCTAAGCGGGAACAAGTGTCAGTCCATGACGACGAACCCCGACGTCATTAGAGAAACCATCCTGGGCAATCCCAAAGTGGTTGTCGTCTCCACGTACCACTCATCGCCGCTGCTCAAGGAGCTAAACATCTTTCAGCTCACCGTTTTCGACGAGTGCCACCGCGTGTGCGGCAGCGCAGCCGATACGGCGTTCAACACCGTGCTGAAGCTCCCACTGCATGGTCAGCGCCTCTTCCTCACGGCCACCCCCACGTACGACACACCCATCAAAATGAGTGACACCGGCTACTTTGGCGGCATCGCCTACCGCTACTACCTTCGTGAGGGCATCAACGATGGCTACGTGAACCCCTTCTCCGTGCGCGTCGTGCTGGGCGGCAAGATGTCGCACATGAATCCATACCTGTTCGAGGCGATGCGCATGGTGGACAAGATGCTCGTCTTTTGCCGCGACATCGCCCACGCTCTCAAGATGTACGAGGAGCTAATGGCGGAGACACCCCCCAGCGACGTTTCGGCCTTCTCCGTGCTCATCGCGCACTCGCGCATGGGCGCCGCGGCCGTGGCCCATGCCCTACAGTCCTTCACAACGGCGAAGCGGTGCCTTCTGCTGAATGTGCGCCTTTTCCAGGAGGGGGTGGAGATACCGGACCTCAACGCCGTCTTTTTCGCCGCGCCGCGATACAGCTCGCGCGACATCATCCAGAGCATTTGCCGGCCGCTGAACAGGATGGAGGGCAAACCGCCGTCGTTCGTCTTTCTGCCAGCCGTCTATGACCGCAGACACGCCGCGGATCACCCCATCAACCTGCAGAGCTTCTCCACTCTCATCCCTTTCACGGATGCTCTCATGGACGAGGACCCGAAATTGTTTGAGTACATGATCGACCCTCAGAAGAAATCGTACGACATCGACGTTGTCGGCGTTCGCTCGCTCAGGCTGACGTCGGAGAAGCTCCACCGATTTGTTCTGCCAGCTATTCGACGTGGTGTGCGCTACTCCACTCGCGACACCGACCGCCTCCACCGCGCCGCGCGGCTCCCGTGGAAGAGCATCTTTGAGGAGATGAAGCGCATCGTGTACGACTGCAACCGCTACCCCAAGACGAACGACGCCTGGGTGGTCGGTGGTACGCCAGTGTCGATGAACATGTTCTACCAGTACGTGCGCCGCGGCTACAAGATGTACGAGCGCGGTGACCCCACCTACCTCCAGGTTCACCAGCTGCGCGACCTGGAGAGCCTGCCGCAATGGAAGCGCTACGGCGTGCACGGGCCGTACCCGTGGAAGGAGTGCCTTCAGACGCTGGAACGCTACCTCCGCGCACACAAGACGGTGCCGCCGCTCGACATACACAAGGGCGGCTACGTCGGCCTCGACGCGACACCGTTTGAGCGGCTGGCGGGGTGTCTCATGAACGTCAACCAGGCGGACAGCCGACTCCAAGTCGGGCTGCCACCAGAGAAGCAGGCGGACTTGGACCGCCTCTGTGCGGCGTACCGGCTGCGGTGGCGCAAGCGGCGCGCCTCCTCCGGGGCCATTGTAAAGAACGACGTGACAATGATCACACAGTCCTACATGCAGTTCAAGCTGCTGTACGAGAACGCGGACAAGGTGCCAGCGTTTCAAAGGTACCTCCACCTGCACTTCCCCGGATACCCGCAGAAGCACGTGCGAATGGAAACGCTCGACAACCTGCGCAAGGGCATTGTGCCCCCGCGTCGAGCCCAGCAGCCCCGACAGGAGAAGAGGGTGAGAAAGCGGAAGGGCAAGCAGGCCGCCAGCGCGGCTGCGAAGGGCCGCACTGTTATGTGTCGCATCTGCCGAGAGCACGTTTCTGTTTTGAAGTGGGAGTCGCACCTCTCCAGCAAAGCACACCTCCGCGCGCAGAAGACGCTGTCGTGAGCGGCGCTCACGGGTGGCGACGACAACGCTGCTGCGATCTCATGAGCCATGAACTCCGTCGACGAGCACAACCACACAACGAATCAAACGTCAACGGCAACATTGAGGATGCACGCGTGAATCCGCGATGAAACGGCAATCATCTCTTTCGCGCCCTCATCTGCTGTCGTGCGGCTCCGTGCAAATGCCGAAGTGACCTCATCGATACCCTCAGCGCGGTCTACTCCGGTCTGTCCTTGACTCCCTCTCCACCATCGCCTCCCGATCCTGCTGTAAACAGCATCTATCCTTTTTTTTTCTGTTTATGCCCCTCGCATATGCACCGGAGCGACGCCGCAGAATAGCATGACAAACTTTGTGAGGAAAGGGGCGGCAGGCCGTGTGAACGCAGCGCGGTTGTACGCCTTCAACAAGACGCTCAAAAAGGACGCGCTTCGGGAGCGCACCTACTGGGAGGAGAACAAGGACACCCACCCCATCAACCGCTGGTCCTACCGCCGTTGGAAGGAGCGCAACGAGGAGCTGTCCATGTTCGAGAATAAACTGAGCAAGGTGCCGGTGGATCAGAAATTCAAAATCAAGAAGCTCCTCACCGTGGCCAACGTGTCCGTCATCGGCCCCATCGTCTTGGTTGTGTATTTCACATTCTGCTACTTCCGATATCGCTGGTGGGGCATTACGCCCATCGACGGCACTAGCGCCATCGCCCGCGCCATCCAGAACCTTCCACGACCACCAGGCTACTAATCTACCGGAAGAAGACGCAGTCCTCCCCCCCCTTCTCGCCTGCTGGCCTCATTGTTATGTCGACGTCGCGCACCTCGTCAAGAACGAAAACGGCCACGGCATTAACACATCAGCGGGCCTTCGTGCGTGGTGCGTGAGAGGTGAGCAAATGAGCACCGCCACCAACGCTCTCGCCACCAGCGTACGCACACGCCTGCGCTGTCCCCCTGCCTATCACCCTCTTACTCGCAGATGCGCACCTGATGCACAGCCTGCCAACCAACAAGGTCGTCTCTTTTCCTCTCTCTCTCTACACCGCCCCGTCTCCGGCGCGTCGTTCTTGTTGCCTTCACCTTTTCCCATCCTCTTCTATCTTCTTTGGGCTCCTCAACCGGTGAGCGGGCCCCGCCCTTCGCCTCTCCTCGCCTCCGTGTGCTTTTTTGTGGTTGTCGTCCTTTGCCTGTCCTACGCCGATTCTTTCGCGCCCACGCCCGCCTCCTTTCTGTGTGGTAGGGAAAGTCACCCGGCAGCACTCCCACCCCAACACCACTTTCTTCTCCTCCTCGTTGTTACCTAATGGCGCTTCGATTCTCGTGCGCTCTCGTGGCAGGCAGTGCGGTGCATTCGTACCTCGCCTCCTCCAGCGCAAACGCGGCCCCAGCGAGCAAGCCATACCTGACACCGTACACCACCAACTCGCGCAACAGTCGAGTCTTCTTTGACGTGGCGGAGCAGGGCGGGTCCTCTTTTTTCGGCATGGCAACCCAGGAGCCGATTGGGCGGATCGAGTTTGAGTTGTTTGACGACACCGTCCCCGTCACGGCGAGGAGCTTTCGCGAGCTGTGCCGTGGAACTAGCAGCACGTCCCCAGATGGCAAGCCGCTCACCTACAAGGGCTGCGCCTTTCACCGCATCATCCCAGACTTTATGATTCAGGGTGGCGACATCACGAAGGGCAACGGCACCGGCGGCTGCTCCATCTACGGCACGCGCTTCAAGGACGAGTCCTTCGACGGCAAGGCCGGCAAGCACAAGGGCCCCGGTATTCTCTCCATGGCCAACGCCGGTCGCAACACCAACGGCTCGCAATTCTTCATTTGCACCATAGCGTGCCCGTGGCTGGATGGGAAGCACGTCGTCTTTGGCCAGGTCCTCCACGGCTACGAGCATGTGAAGAAACTGGAGAGCTACGGCACGCCGCACGGTAAGCCCAGCAAGACTGTGCTCATCAGCGACTGTGGTGTGGTGAAGGAGATGGAGCTCTAGCACAGCTTCGGTGTTCGTTCTTTTTTGTTCTCGTGTGTCGTGTTACGTTCTTGTAGGGTGTGGACCGGCTACGCAGAGGAACGGCAGCCATGAGCTCTCCCGAGCATCACCGATTCGTCATGTAACGAGGTGTCTGTGTGTGTGGGTGTGTGTGTGTGGGTGGGGTGTTTGTGCGCGGCACTCAGAGCGCCACTGCGGCGGCGTACAGCCGTACGCACGGCAACACAACCGCCGATGTCTCTGCCGCTACTGCCGTCATTCTTTTTTTTTTGGAACTGGCCGGCTCACGCATTGCTCGCTTGGAGGCCACTTCCTTCAAACTGCGCTCGGCCGCTCCTTCTGCGCCGCCAATTCCCGCACCCCTCCCCATTTTGCGCTTGCCTATTCGCCTGTCCCCTCCCTTGTCTTCTCTCCACACATGGGATGCTCTTCGCACGCGAATGGACCCGCACAGCCCCCACATATCTTGTGTGCCACAGCCCTTGCTTTGAGCAGCTCTAACACGAACTCACCCCTCCGCCCGCCCACGTCCACCGCCTTCCGCGGCCCTTCCCGCTTTCCCCGCCCACCCGCCACACTCTCTCGCCCCACACGGCGCCACCGCTTTGTCGCGCATGTCTCGCCGGAAGTCGCAGAGGGAGGGTGACACTGAGAATGTAAACGCCGAGGACGACGAAAGGCACCCACGGCCGACGTCGTGCGGCAATGGCGCTGCAACCGAGAAGTCGTGGATGAACAGCTACTGGGACAACATGATGAATGAGGAGATGGACATGAGCCACGTCCCCATCTTCCTTCCATGGCGCATCGGTCTCTTCCTGCTGACGAGCACCATCACGCAGAACATGAACTACGTACTCGGCTCTTTTGCCACGACGAACTACTTTTCGTGGACGACGGCGCAGCAGAAGCAGTTCTACTCACTCTGCTACAACATGCTATACCTGGGCCCGGTGTTTGGTCTGATCGTCGACCTGATTCGCGTTGGACGCGAACGCTTCCGCCCAGTCATCATCATCGCCTGCGTCATCAACGCCATTGTCTGCTTCGTCTGCTTTGCGACCAAGAACATCGAGAATCAGTACAGCAGCATGCTCGTGCTCGCCTGGATCATGCAGGTGGCAACGATGTTCATCTACATGCCCATGAACGCCGTCGTAATCAACTACGGCAACCGGCTTGTTGAGTCGTCACATGAAACGTCGGCTCGCATCGGCGGGCTGATGTCACAGGCGATGGTGTGGCGTACGGCGGGCTCTCTGATTCAGACCATCTTCTACCAGTTTGCTTACGGCGACGCCATGAAGCCGTACGTCAACTACCGCTGGATGTGTCTTATCGCCGGCATCTGCTGCTGCGTGCTCATTCTGCAGGTTCTCTTCCTCACGAAGCGCTACTACTACACGGACTACCGCAGGGCCGCTATCCGCACCTCCGAGCCCGTCGTCTTCTACCGCAACACGCTTAACATGGGCAAGCAGGCCATCTCCACTCGCAAGGAAGCCTTTGGCGGGCGGTTCATGTTCATTCTGTGCTTCACGTTCATCTACTTCATGCTGCCGGACGCGCTGTACAATACCAAGTTCTCCTTCGAATACCAGTACACCGAAACCTTCTCACTGGGTCTTCGCCAGGCCAATTCCATTCTGGGCTCTCTCGGCGCCCTGCTCGGTGCGCTGGCGTACGCGTTGTGGATGTACTTTGCGCAGCACTCCGAGGCCTCGCACGGTCGCATGTTCCGCGCCAACCCCTTCATCATCTGCCTCGCCGGCTGCAGCGCTTGGGCTTTCGGCACCTTCTTCCACTTCTGGGGCGTGATGGGCAGCACCAACGGCAAGTTCAACTACAACGTCTTCATTCCCATCGAGTCGGTCGTTGTGAGTGCCTGCCTGCGCTTCGCCTTCATGCCGACTCTCTCGCTGGCGGCTATGCAGGCGCCGCGCTTCTACGAAACGGCGGCGTTCCAGCTCTACAGCGTCAGCGTCTCCGGCGGCGGCGTGGTGAGCACTGCCGTCACGGTGGCCTTCATGTCGAGCTTGGGTGTTACCGAGGTGAATGGCTATTGGAAGGCGCTTCCTCTCTTCATGCTCTTCCAGTTCGTCCCGATGGTTATTGCGCCGACCCTGCCCAAGTTCCGCGAGGACGAAACGCTGCCAGCAGCAGGGGAGAACGACGAGTCTCTGGAAGCCGACCAGGCGCAGTGGCGCGAGCCGAGCACCTACAGCACCAAGCTCGCTGACGCTCGCGTGGCATAGAGCCCCGAAACGGAGACTAAATAGTACGCGATCCTGCGACTCTCTCTCGACCCCTCACTATCGTTTCTCCTCCGCTGTGTGCGGCTGCCACACTGCTTCCTCGCTTCTCTGCAGGCACCAAGACAGACGAGTAGCGTGACCACTTACTGCGTTTTCTTCTTCCTGGACTTCCCTTCAGCCTTCTTTTATCTTTCCTTGTCTTTCCTTGCTTTCTTTGTTACTTTCTTGTCTCACGCCTCGATTCGGATCCTCGATCCTCGGTTCCTGCTTCTCTGTATCACTCTCTCTCTCGCACAACGCGAGTTACCGGCATCCGGCGCGTGGCAAACGGAGAGAGGGAAGGGACAAGAGGCCAGATTTGGTGCAGCGCGTCTTTGCGTTACGGAAACTTAAAAAAAAAAACATTCTTATTAAGCGTGGCGCCCATCGCATGACTTGCGGCAGTCGATGTGGATGTGCGTGTGTGCCGTAACTGAACGACTCCTACTTTGCCGACTAGCCGGCGTTTTTTTTTGCCCGTTTATTTCCCCCGGCGCTTGCTCTCTATCTTTTCTGCTCTCACTCCGCTCCCCTGGTGGGGGCGGACCCGTCAGCGCGTGGAATCGCAGCGTCCCATACTCCCACGTTGTCTAGGGTAGAAGCCAAGCAGCCCCTCCCCTTCCTCCTATACCCCGTCAATGCACAACCGCTTCCGCTAGTGTCAGGGTCAGGTACCCACGATGCATGAGAGTCAGAGCTATCGGCCGCAGTCAGGGCCTGGATGGCATTGCATCCAAGCGGCCCGCGACAGCGAACACGCGTGCGCCATCCATAGGATTAGGCAGAGTGTGTCCGCGCAACTCGAACGTACCTGTTACCCCCGCCCCCGCGCTCACACTGCCAACTGGTGTGGGAGGCCTCAGCCGCCCCAGAGAGAGATACACCATCGGTATCGACCAGCATGCTGGGAGGAGCGGCTCTGGGGCAACCTGCGAGGCGGCCGCAGTAGGTAGAGTTCGAGGCCGAGTCGGTGCATTGCTGTCGCGCGCGCCTACCGCTGCTCCGCTGGCACGAGATGGGCCGGGGGTAGGGTGGGCTTTCATTCATGTTGTGTGGCAGAGAGTGGATGCGTTGAAGATGGCAAGCTATCGCTTTTCCCCTTGGCAGTCTTCTCCGTTATGGTATGTTTCTTCACTTTCCTGCACCTCCTTTGAGTCTAGCGCCGTGTATAAAGTCTCATACCTGTGCCTCCCTGCGCGCGTGTTCCATGAAGGAGCGATCACGAACAACACTTCCAGCAGCGCCGGAGAAGCGCAGCGCGTGAGGAGGGGCCTCTTTCGTACCGCTTCTTCCCTGTGCAACTGTGCATGTGCCCCCAAATAGAAAACATATGTAAGCCAGAAGAACTTTTGTTGAGTAGGGTGTTTTGCCCTTTTTGTGTCACGTCTCCGCGTTGGTGGCGGATGAGCAATGTCGTTCAAGGGACTGCTTCCGTGTGCATATGGAAGGCCATCGCCGCTGCCTGCTCTGATAACCTCCCTCGCGCGCGCCCCCAACGCTTCAGCCGCACACCTCTTTCTAGCCTCCTAACCCTCGTTTCTTTTCGTCCCTCCCCCCCCCTCGACGGGGTATTCGGTGTGTCTCGCCAGCGTGTGACGGTACGTGCAAAAACTCACAAGAAACGCCCAAGCGAGCAAGCAGCCTTTACGGCTCCATCGAAGAATACGCGGGGGGTGGACCGTCGCCGCTCTTCCCGTGCGCCTCTCGCTGCTCTGCGGCAGTGCCAGAAACGTGTGCGCTCGTCTGTGGTGTGCCGCGCGGGCCTAAGGACCGGCGTACTATTTGTGGCCCTGGTTGAGGGTAGCCTCTCCTCACATCCAACGGCAGTGCCTTCTTCTCCCAACGCAGCACGTATACGTCTTTTTCTCTCTGCCCTCCTCTCCACTTCCTGCACCCTGCGCAGCCGCATGGTGTTGAGTTTCTTGACCGAAAACGAGAAACACATACACACAACCAGAGATCGCCTTTGAGCTCACAGGCTCAGTTGGCGGTCCGGCGATGGAGCAGGACCCTACCTCTGTGTGCCGCATATGCCAGGCAGACGATGCGCCGATCATTCGCCCGTGCCAGTGCGAGGGCACCATGGCGTATGCGCACCCATATTGCCTCGCAGAATGGATCGCGTCGCGTGGGGAGCTGTCGTGTGAGGTGTGTGGCACAGCCTACACGCTTCAGGTGGCTATAGAGGACGTGCCACCCCTCACATCTCTGAGAGGCTTGCAGCTGGCCGCAAACCTCCTTGTGGCACGGCCGTTGCGTCGTCTGTGCGGGTCGCTGTCCACACCGCTCCAGGTGCTTGTGTGCTGTCTTGTTGTGCTATTTGCCAGCACGATGATGTGGCACAGTTGCTTGACTCACGTGATGCTCCGCCACAGGGCCCCCGCGGGGTTGCCGGTACTTGGGGGGCTCTTCTACGTGCTTGGTGCCTTAATCACCGCGGTACCCGTCGCGCTGCTCTGGGTCTTTGAGCAGTTTCGAGTTTGGGTGTTTCTGCACGAGGACTACGTCGTCGGCCTCCCACCGGAGACGCCGATGCAGCCACCGGCGAACGCCGTCCAAGACGACGCGGCCACATCCGCTCTGAACGAGGCATTCACGCGCTGCAATGCAGAGTCGCAGAGCGCATCGCGCAGCCGCTACCTCTCCGCGACGGAGGCGCAGATCAGCAAAGACGCCACGCTGCAGCTTCTGAAGGCAAAAGTGCGCGCCAGCCGAGGTCCCGCTCAGCGGCTCAGCTCGTGGAACTTCGGCCCTGCTCGGTACGCTGCGAAGGTGCTGTTCGTGCACATGATGGGCGTCAGTGCCGTTGTCCTTGGCCACGTCACCCTGAGCACCCTCGAGTCGCTTTGCCACGGCGCCGCTGTATTGTGTCGCCGCCTGCTTCCGCCCGCGTACCCCTCGCTGCACCTTCACGCGGCCACAGCCGTAACGTCCGCCGTAGTGCCGCCGTACGTGTACTGGGTCGCCGCCTCCGTGGTGGGGCTGATGGAGTGGCCGCTTATCTTGCGCGCTGCGGCGCGCTGCCGAAGGGTCGCTGATGGACGGCTGTCCCGCTCCCTCTTCCTGAGCAGCCTCTTCACCCGTAGCGCCGCCTCGCTTCTTGCGCTTTTCCTGGCGTGGGCCATCATCATTCCTGTCATCGTGTATGCGTGTCTTTTCCCTTTTTTTGTGGAGGGCGACCTCGCCGTGCTGATGGAACGCCGCGACGCGTGGCAGGTCCTTCGTACCGAGCACCTCCTTCCGCTCCGCTGCGATAGCGCGACACGCGCCTCCGCATTTGCTGTGAAGCCACTCGTGCAGCCGATCAACGTGGCACGCGCACTTTTCACTGTCCTCCCTGATGTTTGGCGGGGAGTGTCCCCGCCGTTGTTCGATGCCGCGACGTGTGGGGCGGCGGTGTCTTGCCCGTCTGCCCATCCGTCGCCGGCGTCTCTGGCTGAGTTCATGTGGTACAGCGCTGGGGTGCTTATACGAATCTCAACCTTCTCCACGTGGCTGACGCTCATTGGGTCGATGCAAACCACGCTGCTGTGGCTGCTGACGGGCACCTTTGCGGTGCTTTCGCCGTACACGCTGGTTGCCCAGGACTTTGCAGAGAATGAGTTCTTCTTTGCCTTTCTCCGCTTGCACGGAGGTGGCTTCTGGCGGACGCTGCTTGAAGTGCCTCTGCTTGTCGCGGTGTACACGGTCACCGTTGGCTTTGGCGCGTTTGCCGGTCTCCATCACCTATTCCCAGAGACGCTGCCCAAGTCCCTGACGTACCTGCCCCTCTACTCTCCCGAGAAGCAGGACATGCACTTCCACTTCCTGTACTGCTGGTTGAGCATTCTGAAGCGGCTGCACACGCTAGTGCGGCGGTGGCTCTCGAACTGTTTCCTCTACTCCAACGACAACACTCCCGAGATGCGGCAGCGAGGTAGCCAGGTGGTGGAGCGCGCCGCCTACGCCGTCTGTTTGGTGGGCGCCAACATGCTCATAGGGGCAGCGGTGGAGTGGGCCTCGTGGAATGTGTGGTTTCCCTTTTTCGGCTTCGCCTTCAGCATCGTGCGTGTCCTTCAACATGGTGGAAACTTAAACGCCGCGTTTCCGCAGCTGCGTCGCGGCGCGCAGAACTTGAAGATGCAGGCGGTCATGCTGTGTTTCTACGGGGTCTCGGTAGACTTCACCAGAGTCGATACCTGCATGTGCCGGCGGCTCGTGCACGTCAAATCGAGTCGAATGGTGCCCGAGCTGCGGCAGAGAGCTGGCGAGAAGAACGACACGTCGCTGTTGTTGTTTTTGTCGTCACTCGCCGATTTCCCCGGTGACGGTGTGGTCGTGTGCTCGCGCGACACGCTGCGACGCCTTACCACGGAAACCGCGCAGTACCTGGCCACACTCCCCCGCTTGAGTGCTGCCGCCATCCTTGCTGTGGCTGCACCGCTGGTGGTGTGCTCGCAGTGGCACCTGAACTACGTGGATCGTCTTGCCGCAGACTACGTTGCTTTGCCGTTCTGGTTCTGCTTGCTGCTCCGCTGGGCAACGGGTGCGCTCGCCGTAACGGTGTGGGTGCTTGCTGAGGGTGCACTCCTGCGCACCTCCCTCTTTCATCGCTACCTCGAGTACGCGCCGCAGCTGATTCAAGGGCCCCCGTCTCTGGAAGCGGTTCACGCGGTTTTGCTGCCTTCTGTCCTTCACGGCGGGCTCGTGCGATTCGTTATCGGGGCGCTCACCTGTCTCTCCGACGGGAATCTGCTTCCTACGTTCGGGCAGATGTCGCTTCTTGCAGCACTACTGCTTCTCGGCCTCTCACATCGCACGATGCAGCTGACGAACGCCGACTGGGGCAGGCTTGCTCGCTTTCAGATACACCACATTATCATTCCGCTGCTGCCAGGGCACGTGGCCCCGCCTGCGCCTCCAGATCCTACAGGCGACGCTGCCCAGCCAGTCGCTCGCAATGAAGACGACGGCGCAGCACTGCCGCCGCAGGAGCCACAGATGCAACAAGCGCCACAGCCACCGCCTGCGCACGACGTCGCCGCACCGAAGCCGCAGCGGGCTGCTCGCCTGCGCGCGCGCTTTGCTCGCTGGATGGCGTCGCAGACTGCCAGCGATGTCGTACTTGTTGCCTACCCGCGATCGCCAGCCCCACAGAGCGCGCTTACCGGATCGTGATGCGAATTCTCACGCCTCAAGTGTGTCGAAGGTGGTTCCAAAAAGAGTTTGTCCTACACGATCCCTCGGTTCAGTGCTATCGTCTTTTTTTCCCCCTCGCATGCTGCGCGCGCTCATTTGGCAAGCTCGCCGTACCACTTCGCCGTGGTGCTGGCATCCAAAAAAAAAAAAACTGTAGACCCACCACTGCCATCAGCACGTCAGAGAAGCATACCCCCCACTCCGTCCGCCTTGAAACGGACGAAACGTGCCCCGGCTGCATGCGCAGCAACTGCCGCCCACCGCCGTCCCCACGGCGACCCCAAACAATCGCCCACGCACCCATCCCACCCCCACCCCCTTCCACTCACGCCAAAGCGCCCACCGAGACACCCCCCTCCCCCTGCTGCCAAGGGAGGAGGAGGGGGCGCGTCTGCCGTGCTGGGGCTCCCCTTCCTCGCGGCGGCCCGGGGGTGGGGCATGGGCTTCCGCTGCATGGCGCCGGCGGCTTCGCCACGGGCCGGCACGCAACACCCAAGCCCGACACCCCCACCGGCGAGCACGCGCCATCGCAACAAGCAGGATAGCCCGCACGCTCATAACCCCCAAGGAACGCCTTTGGCCACCGCGGTCGCGCTCGCAACAAACGCCAGCGTCGAGACAACCGGTGCAACGCCTCCCTGCCCACCACTTCTGCGAGGTCATCTGAGAATACACTTCCCCATCCAGCGGGCCGAACGCATAAAGCGCTCGTTGCCCTTCCCACTTCATCATCTCGATATTCTTCACCACCGCGGCAACCTCCTGCCGCTAGCCTGTGCCCACGGATGCCTCTCCTTGACCGAAACTCTTCCCTTGATTATTCTCTCTTTCTTGCCCCGAAACAGGCCTCTTTCTACTCTTCTTCGCGGACTTCATCAACAGCACGCGCACTTCCCCACTTAACACTAAATTCGCGACACACACCCCTTTTTCAGTACATCCCGATGAACTCTCCTACAAGCACACCTCCCGCGTGCTACGATGCCGAGGTTCAGCTGTACATGGACAAGGAGGACCCGGAAGGGGTCCCCATTCAAAACCAAATGCACGAGGAAGAGCAGGGACAGCTCGAGGGTAAAAGGAACTTCACGTCGCAGAACAGGTGGCCCCTGTACAAATACCGATGGTGGCTACGCGAGTATGTTGCCGAGTTCTTCGGCACGTTTTTCCTCGTCACCTTTGGAACCGGCGTCATTGCTACCACTGTCTTTCACGCCGGTAACGCTGCAAGCTACCAGTCCAACTCCAGCTACATGGCCATCACCTTTGGCTGGGGGTTTGGGCTCACTATCGGCCTTTTCCTGAGCATGGCCGTGTCGGGTGGTCACCTGAACCCAGCTGTGACGCTGGCGAACTGTGTCTTTGGTGCCTTTCCCTGGATTAAGCTACCCGGCTATTTTCTCGCCCAATTTCTCGGAGGCTTGGTTGGTGCCGCCAACACCTACGGGCTCTTCAAATCGCACTTTGACGACGCCCAAAAGGCCTTGCTTCCGAACGAGACGATGGCGTCCAAGTACAGCGGAATCTTCGCCACATACCCTAATGTTGCAAACACCTACGCAGTGTGGAGTGAGGTGTTCAATACCATGGCGCTCATGATGGGCATTCTCGCCATCACGGATCCTCGCATGACTCCCGCCGTCAACTACAAGCCGGTGGCTATTGGACTACTGTTGTTTGTCATTGGCATCACGTCAGGCATCAACTCTTCCTATGGCCTCAACCCCGCACGCGACTTGTCACCTCGCATACTCTCGGCCATGCTCTGGGGCTCAGAGCCTTTCACGTTGTACAGCTACTACTTTTGGATACCTCTAGTCGCGCCGTTTGTTGGCGCCCTTCTCGGCATGTTCTTGTATGTCTTTTTCATCATTCCACCCAACTTCTAGACGTGCTTCGCTACCCCTGCTCTCTATGCTGGGTGTACAAACACCACAGCTCGTGCTGACTGACCATTTACTCTTTCCGATTTATTATTATTATTATTTTTCTCTGCTTTCCCTCTGCCTTTATGACGCGAGCCACCTCACCGTTGTATCAGGGTTCCGTGCCCACTCTGCGGGAACGTCGAAAGCCTGCACCCTGCCATCGCCTCGGCGGACAGGCTTGGGCTGACACTGTACCGGAGACACTCGCGGCTACGATGCTGTTTCTATCATCTCGCTGCCAGTCGTTTCGACGACTCAGCAAGCATGCGCTTCCAATCATTGCCCTTCTGCTTTTGCGGCGCTTCGGTAATACCGAGCGTGATTCTGGACCTGGCCTGCGCTGTATGCAGCGGAATCACGGTTTGCTGCACCACACGAAAGGGTGCTAGTCATCCCGTCTCGATACTGCCGTCGTGCAGCAGCCGTAGGTGACCTGCTATTTTAAGGGTCAGTTTGTTGACTTTCTTGCGAGAGATGAACACGCGTTGCCAAATAAAAAAAGAGCATGCTCTCTCTGTCTCTCTGCTGTGGTCCATTTGCGTTTATGCTGCTTTCTTTACCATTTTCTTCTCAGCCTGCTGGTGCTCTATTTTTGTGCAGAAGGGTGAACTTTTCGCCCGTAAGGGAGCGACATGGTAGCCAACGACAACTTTCTACAGCCTGTGTGATGTCTGCTCTGCTTCGTGCTGCTGCACTCTCAAGGATACGGAGGCTATTCGGCCTATCTACACATTTGCTTTGGCGTCGGGTGCACAGTGAAGTTTGTGTGTGTGTGTGTGCTGTCAGCAATCAATACGCATACCTTTCAAAAAAGGTGTGCTGGCCTCGTCCACAGCACCGTTTTCCTCCTACGTGGCGTATTCTCCGAGGATTCAATGCGTTGGCTTTTGCCTGTGTCCGCGAAAGTATATATTGGCTGTAGTGCATGTCTTTGGTGCGACTACCGCCGTATACTGCTATGCTTTGACATTTTGAGGAGCTCTCTCGAGGAAAAAGAAGCGAAAAACAAAACGCCGTTAAGAACTCCCGTGACCGTTTGAGCAGACTGGGCAGTGAAAACGACGAGTCTGGCAAATGGGCTTTCCTTTTTTTTTCATGCTCACCTGTATGATTTTCCTCCGTGCTTATCTTTTGAATTTTCTCTCTTCAGCTCTCTTTTTGCTCTTGCTGCTGATAGCGATGGACGAAAAGTTGTTGCTGCAAAATCTTTCCTTTCTGCGTTGCTTCAAGATGATCACATATATGACTCATTTTTGTTTCACATCTCTTCTTTCCACCTTTTCTCCTTGCTACCCTTTCTTTCTCTTTACTGAAAGCGAACCTTTTTTTCTACCTCTTAGCATTTCTTCGGTTGAATGCCCGAGTTCACGAAAAGCTGTGAAGGTGAACCGTGTTATCAGCAGCGTATTCTTCCCACTACCTCTATCACTTTCTTCTAACACTTCCGCACAGACACACACACACACATAAACACACAATTTCGGTGTGCGAATGCAAACCTGAGCGAGTGCAAAGCGTGATTCCCATAACTATGAGCGTCACTGCGCATTTACATTTTATTGTTTGCTTTTCCTTTTTTTAACTCTGCGGCATGTCGTGCGAAAAGATGAGTGCACATGGCGTGCTTCCTGCGTGAGGCTTGGCTTGCCTTGCACGCGCAAGGTGACCCAGCGTCGCGGTAGGAAATGGATGCTGATGTCGTCTGAAAGAGAAGCAGGCGAAGTGCTATAGGGTTTCGTCGCTAAAAGCCTTCCGGTGGCAAACAAACCGCAAAAAAAAAGAGAGAATGCTGCCTAAGTAGGGAACGCAGCGCTTTCGGCTCGTTATCACGACCAGAGGGTCAACTTTGTGCCGCTAGAAGCTTCGCTGACCGTTGCTTGTGTTCTGGGGAGAGGGCCTCAAAACTTGACGCAACTCTTACCAGAGATCCACTGGCCTCATCGGGTCCACGGTATAAAAAATGGCCGCTCTGAGTGACGTGCCCTACAAAGCATTTTTTCCTCCCTTCTACTCTACGTTCTCCTCTCTCGCTTCTCTCTGGCACTATCTACAGACTGCCATCAACCATCTCCTCAGTCCACACTCCTTTCAATCATTTAGCGAAATGCATTCTCTCGTAACGACGCATACGCTCGGATTTCCGCGCGTGGGAGGGCAGCGGGAGCTGAAGAAGGCGCTCGAGTCCTACTGGCGAGGAGACTTGACGGAGG